>NC_057798.1:398699735-398827935 GCF_018294505.1 Triticum aestivum | reverse complement strand
TACTGGACTGCAGCTAAGCCCCCGAGTGGGAGGGTTGCTCTCCACTCGGTAGGATTTTTTTGAAACTTAGGCGAGTACTGGACTGCAGCTAAGCCCCCGAGTGGGAGGGTTGCTCTCCACTCGGTAGGATTTTTTGAAACTTAGGCGAGTACTGGACGGCAGCTAAGCCCCCGAGTGGGAGGGTTGCTCTCCACTCGGTAGGATTTTTTTGAAACTTAGACGAGTACTGGACTGCAGCTAAGTCCCCGAGTGGGAGGGTTGCTCTCCACTCGGCAGGATTTTTTAAACTTAGGCGAGACGGATTCGCAACTAAGTCACCCACTGGGGGATTTAGAGCATATAAAAAAGAATAACAATCATTTATGATATTGTAAAAACTGTGTCGTGGGGTGACCGAGTGGTGATGAGGTGACCAACCAAGTGGCGAAGCGCGGGGCGGCCGAGTGAAGTAGACGCATCGCGCGGAGTGATGACGTGCGGGGCGTCCGAGAGAAATAGAGGCGTCCCATGGAGTGGCGATGAGCGGGGCGTCCGAGTGAAATAGACGCAGCCCGCGGCATGACGACGCATGTGGCGGCCAAGTGATGAAGATGCTTGCCACGGAGTGACGATGCGCGGGGCGTCCGAGTGATGTAGACGCGTCCCGCAGAGTGGCGACAGATGGAGCGTCCGAGTGAAGTAGACGCGTCCCGCGGAGTGATGATGTGGGGTGTCCGAGTGAAATAGACGCAGCCCGCGGTGTGACGACGCACGTGGCGGCCAAGTGATGAAGATGCTTGCCGCGGAGTGACGATGCACGGGGCGTCCATGTGATGTAGACACATCCCGCAGAGTGGCGACACATGGAGCATCCGAGTGAAGTAGACGCGTCCCGCGGAGTGATGATGCGGGGTGTCCGAGTGACGAGAACGCGCGGGAGGTCAAGTGTCTCATCGAGTGGCGACGCGCGGAGCGGTCGAGTCGGATAAGTTTATGAAGATATGTCCAGCAGAGTGACGGCGTGCAGGGTGCCTGAGTCACTGCACATTAGTCGTCTGGACGCAAATTTCATCTGAGTTAACCTGCATGTAGTGTTAGTCGCTCGAAACAAAACGTCCGTCTAAGTGAACTGCTGTCCAAGGACCATGACAGACGAGTGGCCCTGCAGGTTAGTAGCCATGAATATTGTTTTGCTGGACTAAAGAGTCCCTGCACGGATGCTATTTTGCAAGGATTAAAGACCAGGGATGGTTATGCATGCATGCACAATTAACTGGCATCGGAACCGCGAAAGTTTTGGCTGCAATAATTAATTGCTTAATGAGCTGCAGTAATTAACCGCTTAATGAGCTGCGGTAATTGACCGCTTAATTAGCCACTTAATTTGCTGCAGTAATCAACCGCTTAACAAGCCGCTTAATGAGCTGCGGTAATTGAATGCTTAATTAGGTGATTAACGAAGGATTATGAGGCGCTCGTTATGTTCTCGGGATAGTGGTCTACGTACTCTTTGATGTAGATGACGCAGACGAAGGAGATGCAGGTGACCGGTTAGCGTGCCAAGCCAGGGCCGGCGAGCGCGGCGTTGGGCCAGCGAGCGCGTCGCGGGGCGGCAAGCGTGCACAATGCTGGGTGCGGCAAAGCATTTCACCGCTTCGAGAGTCGGACGGGCTGATCTCCTGGCCCCTTCATCCGCACATGCGGCGACCATGCGAGGAATAGCGGACACAGTGTTCGCATAGGAACCAAAGACGATCCTGTTCTTGGCAAGGGCAAGAGGCAACACAAGTAAAATAGGGAATATATGTAAGAATAGAAACAAACCATTCGCATCATGGTTCGGTAGACGCCATGCCCCACGGTGGGCGCCAACTGTCGTGGGAACGATTCCGACAATAAGAGAGGGGTAGGATAACGGAGCATGATCTATCGAGATGCAAATGGGTGACACGGTGGTTTTAGCGAGTTCGGGCCTCTCACGGTGGAGATAACAACCCTACGTCTCGTGCTCCAGAAAGGCTTTGTTTTATCTGTATATGTATCCGGAGATTACAATGTATGAGAGGAGGGAACGGATCCCGTGCCTGAGCTAAATCCTGAGACTAATGGTGAAAAGAGAGAGAGAGAGAGATGGCAGAAGAGAGCCCCCCAAGTCTAGTGGTGGGGGGGGGTGGCTTATATAGAGTGCGCCACCTCCTCACCTCCTATGTTACAAAGTGGGGCATGAATGCCATAATGTCAGCCCACTACCAAGCCCTCACCATGAGAATGATGTCGACTGCTTTGTTGCCTGCTGGTCTTCGTATATCCGAGTGAGTCGTGCGGTCGAGTGGTGAACTATCATCCG
Source organism: Triticum aestivum (assembly GCF_018294505.1). Lineage (NCBI taxonomy): Eukaryota > Viridiplantae > Streptophyta > Magnoliopsida > Poales > Poaceae > Triticum > Triticum aestivum. The sequence goes on along the minus strand of NC_057798.1, from coordinate 398,825,609 downwards.
AGTGGATGGTATACTGCTTGGTCGAGTGGATAGTATGCTGCTCGTCCGAGTGGATAGTATGTCTGTATGAAATTTATCTGGACCCACGTGTTGTGTGGACCCCATGGTTTATGATATTTCGACCCTTCGTGGGCCTACCTGTTATGTGTATCCCCAACAGTGGCGCCCCCTCCTTTCCTTCCTCTAGGGCCTGCGGCCAGGGAAAGGGGCTTACCAGCCCCTTGTGGGCTGGTCTGTCCCTCCTCGGCCCATTAAGCCCATATCTTTGCCCGGGTTGCCTGAAACTCCTTTCCGGTGACCCGATATGTACCCGGTACCCTCCAGAACACTTTTGGTGTTCGAATACCATCGTCCTATATATCAATCTTTACCTCTCAACCATTTCAAGACTCCTTGTCATGTACATGATCTCATCCGGGACTCCGAGCAACACCCGGTCACCAAATCACATAACTCATATAATACAATATCGTCATCGAACGTTAAGCATGCGGACCCTACATGTTCGAGAACTATGTAGACATGACTGAGACACCTCTCTGGTCAATAACCAATCGCGGAACCTAGATGCTCATATTGGCTCCCACATATTCTATGAAGATCATTATCGGTCGAACCGTTATGACAACATACATTATTCCCTTTGTCATTGGTATGTTACTTGCCCGAGATTCTTATGATGTGTATTGCAGAGAGGGCCCAGAGATACCTCTCTGATACTTGGAGTGACAAATCATAATCTCGATCTATGTCAACCCAAGAAACACCTTCGGAGATACTTGTAGAGCATATTTATAATCACCTAGTTACGTTGTCACGTTTGATAGCACACAAGGCATTCCTCCGGTATCCGGGAGTTGTACAATCTCATAGTTGAAGGAATATGTATTTGACATGAAGAATGCAATAGCAATAAAACAGAATGATCATATTGCTAAGCTAATGAATGGGTCTTGTACATCACATCATTCTCCTGATGATGTGATCCCGTTCATCAAATGACAACACATGTCTATGGTTAGGAAACTTAACCATCTTTGGTTGACGAGCTAGTCTAGCAGAGGATTACTAGGGACACGGTGTTTTGTCTATGTATCCACACACATGTATCAAGTTTCTGATTAATACAATTCTAGCATGAATAATAAACATTTATCATGAATAAGGAAATATAAAATAAAAACTTTCATTATTGCCTCTAGGGCATATTTCCTTTAGTCTCCCACTTGCACTAGAGTCAATAATCTAGTTCACATCGCCATGTGTTTTAACACCAATAGTTCACATCTTTATGTGATTAACACCCATAGTTCACATCGCCTTGTGTCACACCCTGCATTTTGTAACACTTCATTTGCATTAATTAAGCATGAAAATTTGGGCCAACAAAAACTTTTGCATTATTTGGCTTTTAATTTTGGAGTTGGATTTCTCGGTGTGGTTTTTCAAGTGCTCTTTAAAGTCAACTACTCCACCTTCTGTACATCATCTCCTTGCCCCAAACTTCTGCCCAATGATCATGCCATGTGTATAGAGCAATATAGTATTTTCTTACAAAAATAATTTGGCCAAATAGTATTTTCAAAAATTAGTTTTCCAAAACCCCTAAATTGAGGTTTGCACTGCAAGTACTTGATTTGGGGTATGAAAAATATTTCAAAGAGTATATTTGAGACCTATTAGATGTAGGACTCCCATAAACCACAAAAATATAATTTTAAAAACTATTTTCCTATTTTATATAAAAGATTTTTCTTAAGGCCAGAAATGGTCTTTAATAGGGAAAAATTATTTTATTGTTTCAAAAATATTTGACAAAAATCAGGGAAACTCAGTGGACATATATTTTCCATATATAAGAGGTTCAACACATGGTCATGTTCAAAATATTGGACAAAACCTCCCAAAACCAATTCTGCCCATTTCAAGGATTTGAAATATTTCTACAGGAAATATTTTCACAAAAATCCAAGAAAAATCCAGCAAGTCACAAATACATATTGTGATCACCTTGCAAAGCCTCATGTCAATTAAAGTCATTTTGGTTCACCAAAATGCCCCAAAACCCTCTCTGACCAGAATCAAATTTGAACAAGTTTGTACTACCAACTTTCTCCCCTTAACCCCAACTTTTGTGAGCATGTTCACATGACCAAATGAGGCCACTACACCAAGTAGTGCATCAAGGAGAAGTGTCATTCTCAACTAGATCTACACAAGTCCATTTCTGCTAATTTCTAGGGTTTACAAAAGTTGCATTGGCAACTTTGCCCAAATAAGCTCCAAATTGGTGGAAGGCCCTAATTATATGTGTCATTTCACCCTGTGGAGTCTCATGGCAACTGGAAATCATTTGCTTGCCAAAACCTTTATCAAACACCTTCTGCCACTTTTCAAAAATCCCCATTTTGACCATTAAAACTATTCTCCTTGAGCTCAACTCTTTACCACGGCTCCTCCTAGACCCCTTTCACCTCCAGTAACAATGGAAAGTCCACAGCTCAATTATTGGATGGGTAAAACCCCACTTTCTCTCTCTGGACAGCCATTTCTCCCTCTTCCTCACCTCTCTCCTCACCCCAGCGGCCATCCAGAGCATCCAATGCCTCCCCCTACTTCTTTACTCCACCCTTGAGCTACTAGACACGGTTGGCCGTGCCCACAAGGCATAGAAAATGCCATGCCGGCCATTCGGGCGCTCTGGAGCGCGCTATAGTGCGCTCCCGTACTGTAGCCGCCCTCTGCCTGACGCCTCCGACCACCTCGGGCCTCCCCCGCACGCCTGCCGATGCGCCTCGATGTCCGCAAAACACTACGCGGTCGGCCCCCTCCTCTCTCCTCCTCCCCGCGCCTCCGCGCTAGCAAACACCGGCCGCCCGAGCGCGCCAATGGCGCGGCTCACACGCGCGCGCCTCTGACCTCTCCCCACTCCCTCTCTCTATCTCACCCGACGTAGTCGATGTCCAGGAACACCCCAGACACCACGCCTGCTTCCCCCGAGCCCTGCAGCGACGAGCGTGAGCTCGCCGGCGCACGGGTCTACGGGACCTCGCCGTTCGCCTATTTAAAGGCCTCCCCGAGCCCTTCTCTCCTCACCACTCGCTCTCTGCACCACCAAACCCTCCCCATGCACCCCCAGTTCCTCTCCAGAGCCGCCCGAGCTCGAGATCGAGCTCGAGCTCCTCCGCTTTAGCTCACCAGAGTTCGCGAGGTATAGGCGTCCCCCGCTCCTCCTCTGCCTCGATCTGGAACCCCTGCAGCCCTCTGATCCTTTCCCCTTGTTTCCCCTCTCTGTAGCTTCCGGAAACGACCGGAACCATCGACGCCCAAAGCTTCTCCGCCGTGAGACCTCGTCGTTGGCGAACCAGGTAACTCTGGTGACGTCCACCACCTCCACCCGAACGGCAACACGATGCTGAGTCCGTCCCTGCCCTTGTCCAAGCTGACCGTGCCCCGCATCGTCACCGGTGAGCTCGCCGCCTTCTCTGACAAAGGGTTGACGACGACGGCCGTGGGGCCCGTCCATCAGCCTCACATCCTGACGCCTGGGCCCCGCCCGTCAGGTTTGAACCTGGCGCGCGCGCGTGCACCAGTTCTGGGCCGCCTCTCTGGCTGGGCCTGCTGCCCTGCGGCTGTTCTGGCCCAGCAGGCACAGAGCCCTTTTTCTTTTCTTTTTCTATCACTTTTCCAAATATTCCACAGGATAAAATATATGTCCAAACAAATTAATTCCAATTCCTAAATTCCTAAAAGATTGCAACCTATTTAATGGTGCAACTTTCATTCAAATCCAACAATCTTTTCTTCACTGTAAATATTTAAATGTGATTCTAAGCATTTAAATATACCTTTGTAAATCCATTTATCCTATTCTGCTACTCCAAATCCAAAACTAGGAATTTTCCCCTTCTTAGTTTTCACCCTAGTATTTAACAAAAATGAGTTGACATTTTTCTGAGCACTTTGGTTTTTTTTTTCTGTTTTATTATTGGCTTATTTTTCTTGTTATTATTTTGCGACGATAGATTGCGTTGCTGACGAAGGAGTTGGACCAGAAGACTTTGAAGACCCAGAAGACTTTGAGCCAGGCAAGCAGCCCTTTGACCATGTCTATGGAACCCTTTTTATGCATGTCATATAGCACCATATTGTTGTTGCAACGGAATCATGATGAGGTGGTATCCACTTTGATGATTTGCCACCGTACTTCCTCGTTGATACTTGCATTGTGCATGACCCTACCTTCTTATGAGGGTTATGACGGTGGGAGTAGATAGGATGCTAAAGTAGTGCTACGCAAAAACGGACGGGAATATGCATGGTGATGGAGACAAAGTGTTTTCAAAAGACTTTTCGAAAACCTCGTCGGGTGACACTTATGCCCGAGAGAGATGATGAGATGGGTAACCACTTGATGACGAAGTGGTGTACCGAGGCAAGTGTGTGTGTTGTTTTCAAAAATGGATTAGATTTAAGATTTGATGACTATCCCAACCTTACATGCGCAACCACTCTACCCTTATATGGGAAAGGGCATTATTGATTACCTAGACCGATGCTAGCTTGGAGCCCGCATTACTAGTAATGGGCGAGTTGTTGGTGCGCTCTCTCGGGATTGGGTCGTGCCAGGTAGGACGGCCATGACTGTTTTCACAGGGCACCGGATACACCGTTTTGTCCCCTCTCGGATGTTATGATCTCGAGCGAGTCTCGTATGATGTACATCTTGAGGATACGAAACAACGAGTGGACTCCTTGTTAGTGTCGTCTAGGGAAAGATAGTGATCGGGTGCTTACCCCGGGTACTTGAGGTATCGCGGGTCGTGGATGACATGGAAGTTTCCCGGATCTTGTGGGTAAAGTGTGCAACCTCTGCAGAGTGTAAAACTATTCGAATAGCCGTGTCCACGGTCAAGGACAGTTGGGCGGTGCTGCTTAAACTATGTCTATAGTTTACAAACCAGTGTGTGTGTTTGGATAACTACTTGGGTCAAGTCAAAGGACTTGACGTGATTGAGATGGGTTGGTGCCCACTCTATTTATGTTGATACCTGTAACCTGTCCTCATGGTTACTTGAATTCTCTTGATGCATGTCTTACAAGTTGTTGAACATGTCATTGCACTCAAAACTAGCTTTCTGCAAAAATTTACCTATATCATGTATTGTTACATCTTGGACCAAAACATGGGTTGCTTGCGAGTACATTCAAAGTACTCATTGGCTTGCCACTGGTTATTTAATTCACCAGGCATGGAAGAACCAGAGTTCGAAGAAGAGTTCTTTGGAGACGAACATGCGAACTAGGACGTTTCCCAGTCAGAATGCCTGGAGGGTTAAGGCAGATGGCATGGGTTCTACTTATCGATGAAGATTTCCGCTACTTGTGTTTCATTTGATGTTCAGCCCTTAAGGCTTTATCAATGTAAGACTTGACCATAACGGTCATAATTTTTGTAAGACAGTATGTATGGATGTAAGACTCTTGTTATTCAGCTTCTGTGTGTTCATTGAGCATTGATCTCTGGGATCACTGTACACGTGCATTCGGTGATCTCGACTTATGAGTCGGGGTCCCCACAGAGCTGGTATCAGAGCCATCCTGACTGTAGGAAGCCTTAGTTAGCATGGACGTTAGTTAGCTTGAGACCATCTAAACTTCTCTTCTTTTCTGAAGCATACCCAACCCAAAGATGTATTCCCTTATTGACCTCTCCCATTCAACCTTTGTAGATGGCTACCGTACCCGAAGACTTCCTGACCACCGGATTTCCCGTGCTTCTCGAGGATAGCCTCAAGAAGTGCCAGTTTCACCGAGCCCCCATTTTCACCTACCATGAGCATTGGATCAATGACACTGAGACGGAGTATCATGTGGAAGTGATCGTAAAGGCCAATGACTCTCCAACAAGCTGGTTTTTCGAGGGACCCCAGATGGCAACTCTGGTTCTTGCCGTCGAGACGGCAACCCTCAAGGCACTCACCCGCCTCCGAGACCTTCTTCCAGAGATGGCAGACGAGTTGGCAACCCGCTTCTTGCCTTATCAGAAGGAGGGTGAGGATGAGAGCAGTGCACCGGCTCCACCATTAGAAGAAGGACTTCCACTCCGATTCCAGACCTACTTCAGCCTTTGTGCCGATAGTTTGGCACAACACTTGGCCTCGGAATCAATGGAGCTCCAAAAGGAACTTCATGAGACCAAGGCACTTCTTCTCCAAGCTCAAGTGAAGATGGATAGGATCAAGAAAGAAGGTGCTCCCCCAGGACAGCCCGCAATCGCATACAGAGGCGGAAGACCCCCAAAGGATGGAGAACCACCACAGCAACACCGCATGAGTGCAAGGGACTACTGCAAGCTCTTCACCCCACCAGCAAAGCAACGCCATGTTGAGCTCCTCCACTCCCCCACCCCTTCAAGTGAAGAGGAAAGTAAGGATGCTGATGATGAGGAGGAAGACCCAGAAGAGCCAGACTACGCGACCGAGCATTCCACCACTTAGGCATCATTCACAACTTGGATATGCCCGCTAGTAACCCCTACGGTAGGATAGGTCGTGTACCCCTATGCGAAGTCGAGTCCTTGTAATGGTTCATATGAAACCATGTAGTGGTGTGTTTGCTTTTGATGTGTTTGATGGACATCGTGCTTTCCTTCGGGAACTTGTAAGCGACTACATCACCCATTTGGACTTTAATGAATGTGTTTGGCCCTTTTGGCCCTTGCATGAAAACAACTAGTGTCATACCAACCCCCTTACTAGGCGTCCCATCTATATTGCTTTCCCCATGTTTCCCAATCATGAGACCTTGACCGCTCCAACAGGATGCCTGTTGTAACACGTACTGGTACCTCTACCCAGCATCAAGAAGCCGAAGGTTCTGCTAAAGCAGGAGTCAGCCAGGACCAAGCCCGAGGACAGACTCCACCACCACCACCTCCTCCAAACATGGACATGGCTCAGCTTCTCCAAGCCTTCCGAGAGGAACGCCAAGCCAACACTGCAGCCCTCCAGGTGATTGCTCAAGCTGTCAATCGCTAGCCGGCGGGACACGACAATGGACGTTTCATGTTGGTGGAGTTCAAGAAGCATGCACCACCCACCTTCATCAAGACTGCTGAACCCCTGGATGCAGACAACTGGGTCCGCACCATTGAGGACTTGTTGGAACTAGTTGGTTGCACTGAAGACCGTGAGAGGGTGGCATATGCTGCCCACTGTCTCGGGGGAACTGCCAGAGCTTCGTGGGATGGATTCAAGGCCATGCATGCTTTGCAAAACATCACTTGGAATGACTTCAAGGCAGAATTCCGCAAGGCCCACATTCCTTCCGGAATCATGGCCATCAAGATGCGGGAGTTCCGAGCCCTGAAGCAAGGAAGTAGAACTGTCAAGGAGTACATGAAGAAGTTTAGTGTTCTCTCAAGGTATGCTCCTGAGGATGTCAGCACTGATGCTGCCAAAAAGGAGCGCTTCATGGAAGGCCTTATCCAGACTCTGCAGTACTCGCTTGTTGTGTGTGTGACTGCCCGACCTTTCCTGATCTGGTGAACAAGGCACTCATGCTTGAGGACAAGCGACGTGCTTTGGATGATACCCGTAAGCGCAAGATGATCAGCAAGGGTAGCTCCAGCAACCAGAAGCCTCGCCCGTGGCAGCCAGCCCCGGTCAAGCCAGCCTATCAGCAGCCAAGAGCTCCTGCACCTCGCACCAACTATCCACCTCAACAGTCTGCCAACCCCGGGCCAGCTTACAACAACCCCAATAACAACCCCGGCAAGAGCAGCAACCCCAACCAAGTCACATGCTTTGGATGTGGTCAGCCAGGACACTACTCCAAGTATTGCCCTAACAAGAAGCCCGACGCCCCGCGCCCCAATGCGCAGAACCCAGGACAAGGCCGTGGAATGCCACCAAGGAACCAAACTCCCCGCAACCTGCCCAACAACGGCAAGGGTCGTGTGAATCATGTCACTGCAGAAGAAGCCCAAGAAGACCCGGACGTCGTGCTGGGTACGTTCTTTGTCAATTCAGCACCTGCAACTGTCTTGTTTGATTCTGGAGCCACGCATTCATTTGTCACCCAAAAGTTTGCATCAAAAAGTGGCATGACCCCTACACTCCTGAATAACCCTATGGTGGTACAAACCCCCGGAGCAGAGATGAGAGCCAAGATAGGGTGTAGAGGAGTCGGGATTATCATTGACGGGGTAGACTTCCTAGCAGACCTTATCATCTTAGGATCACAAGGCTTGGATGTGATCTTAGGAATGAATTGGCTCATCAAGCACCAAGGCTTGATAGATTGCGCCAACCGGACTGTCACTGTGACCAATGAGCAAGGAGTCAAAGCTAAATTTGCCTCCAACCCCTCCTCTGCTCAAGCCAACCAAGTCAACTGTCTGACTGAAGTTGGATTGGAGCAAGTGCCGGTAGTATGCGAATACCCCGATGTTTTTCCTGATGAGCTACCGGGAATGCCTCCTGACCGAGACATTGAGTTCATCATCGAGCTCATGCCCGGAGCAGGACCCATCTATAAGAAGCCTTATAGAATGGGATCGGAAGAGTGAGCAGAATTGAAGAAACAACTGGAAGAGCAGTTAAGGAAGGGATTTATCCGCCCTAGTGCATCCCCTTGGGGATCACCTGTTCTGTTTGTGGCAAAGAAGGACGGTACCATCCGCTTGTGCATTGACTACCGCTCCCTCAATGAAGTTACAATCAAGAACAAGTATCCACTTCCCAAGATTGAAGATCTGTTTGATCAACTCAATGGGGCCAAGGTGTTCTCCAAGATCGACCTCAGATCTAGGTACTACCAGCTGAAAATCAGACCCCAAGATATTCCGAAGACGGCATTTGTAACCAGATATGGCCTATATGAGTGCACGGTCATGTCCTTTGGATTGACCAATGCCCCAACTTACTTCATGTATCTCATGAATAAGGTCTTCATGGAATATTTGGACAAGTTTGTCGTTGTCTTCATTGATGACATTCTTGTCTTCTCGAAGACGGAAGAAGAGCACGAGCAACACTTGAGGATGGTCCTAGACAAGCTTCGAGAGCACCAACTATATGCCAAGTTCAGCAAGTGCGAATTTTGGCTGCGTGAAGTTGGATTCTTGGGTCATGTTTTGACCGAAGAAGGATTGTCGGTCGATCCCGCTAAGATTGAAGCCGTGACTGAATGGCAATCCCCAAGCAATGTGAAGGAAGTCAGAAGCTTCCTCGTACTCGGAGGATATTATTGCAAGCTCGTTGAAGGATTCTCAAGCATTGCCCGACCAATGACTCAGCTCTTGAAGAAGGACAAGAAGTTTGAATGGACGCCGAAGTGCGAAGAGAGCTTCCAGGAGCTGAAGAAGAGACTGACCACCGCCCCAGTTCTGGCCACACCAGATATACACAAGGAGTTTGTGATATATAGTGATGCGTCAAGAACCGGACGGGGAGATGTTCTGATGCAAGAAGGCAGAGTCGTAGCTTACCTTTCAAGGCAACTATGGCCTCATGAAGAGAACTATGCTACTCATGATCTTGAGTTAGCAGCAGTGGTTCATGCCCTGAAGACATGGCAACATTACCTCCTAGGGAAGCGGTGTGAGATATACACGGATCACAAAAGTCTAAAGTATATTTTCACTCAGAAGGAATTGAACATCAGGCAGAGAAGGTGGCTAGAGTTAATCAAGGATTATGACCTCAGTGTTCAATACCACCCTGGGAAGGCTAATGTGGTAGCAGATGCATTAAGCAGGAAGGCTTGTTCCTTGAATGCTATGCTTAAGGACAAGCTACCCGCCTTGTATGATGAACCTGAAAGCTTCGGGTTGGAACTGGTTGCACCAGGATTTTTGGCCAACCTCGAAGTTAGGCCTACCTTGATGGATGATGTTAAGGAAGCTCAGAAGGGACACGAAAGTATTGAAGGCATCAAGAGGAAGATCAAGGCAGGCAAGGCCCCAGGATTCTCAGAGGATGAGCAAGGAATTGTGTGGTTTGGAAATCGCATTTGCGTACCCAATAAGATTGAGCTTAAGAATTTGATCTTGCAAGAAGCTCATGACACCCCGTATTCCATCCATCCTGGAGGAACCAAGATGTATCAAGACCTGAAGGAAAGATTTTGGTGGCATGGGATAAAAAGGGAGATTGCCACCTATGTTGCAAACTGTGATGTAAGCCAAAGAGTCAAGGCTGAATATCAGCGACCTGCTGGATTGCTCCAACCACTCAAGGTTCCCGAATGGAAATGGGATAAAGTCAGAATGGATTTCATCACTGGACTACCTAGGTCAAACAAGGGACATGACTCCATCTGGGTCATAGTCGATCATTGGACCAAAGTAGCCCATTTCATTCCTGTTAAGACTACCCATGATGGCAACCAGCTAGCAACTCTATACATTAACAGGATCGTAAGCCTTCATGGTGTTCCCAAGGAGATTGTGTCAGATCGAGGAACCCAGTTTACCTCAAGGTTCTGGAAGAAGTTCCAAGAAGCCATGGGGACCAAGTTGTCCTTCAGCACTGCTTTCCACCCATAGACCGGAGGCCAGACAGAACGAGTGAATCAGATACTCGAAGACATGCTCCGAGCCTATGTCTTAGCATATGGAGCTAAGTGGGAAGATTGCCTTCCTTTTGCCGAGTTCTCCTACAACAACAGTTATCAGTCAAGCCTTCAGATGGCACCATTTGAGGTGTTATACGGACGGAAATGCTGCACACCCCTCAATTGGTCAGAAACCGGAGAAGGACTAGTATTTGGGCCCGATATCCTCCGTGAAGCAGAAGAGCAAGTCCAGCTTGTCAGAGAGCGTTTGAAGACCGCCAAGTCAAGGCAGAAGAGTTACACTGACTCACGTTGTAGAGACGTAAACTTCCGAGTTGGGGACCATGTCTATCTCTGGGTCACACCTCTCAAGGGAACCCAGCGCTTCCATGTCAAAGGAAAGCTCGCCCCAAGATACATCGGCCCCTTCAAGATCACTGACCGACGAGGAGAAGTGGCTTACCAGTTGGAACTGCCACCTGAACTATCCAATGTGCACAACGTATTCCACGTGTCACAACTCCAGAAGTGCCTCCAAGTCCCAGACAAGCCTGATCTTTACAAGGACGTCAATCACCAAGCCATTGACCTTCAGCCTGATTTGACCTATCGTGAGAGGCACATCCGCATTTTGGATGAGGCTGAGCGACACACTCGAAGCCACACCATCAAGTACTTCAAGGTCCAGTGGATAAACCACACTGAAGTAGAAGCCACCTGGGAACGTGAAGACTACCTTAGATCCGAGTTTTCGTATCTCTTTAAAGCCTAGTTTAGGAATCTCGGGGACAAGATTCTTGTAAGGGGGGTAGGTCTGTCACACCGTGCATTTTGTAACACTTCATTTGCATTAATAAAGCATGAAAATTTGGGCCAACAAAAACTTTTATATTATTTGGCTTTTAATTTTGGAGTTGGATTTCTCTGTGTGGTTTTTCAAGTGCTTTTTAAAGTCAACTACTCCACCTTCTATACTTCATCTACTTGCCCCAAACTTCTGCCCAATGATCATGCCATGTGTATAGAACAATATAGTATTTTCTTACAAAAATAATTTGGCCAAATAGTATTTTCAAAAATTAGTTTTCCAAAAACCCCTAAATTGAGGTTTGCACTGCAAGTACTTGATTTGGGGTATGAAAAATATTTCAAAGAGTATATATGAGACCTATTAGACATAGGACTCCCATAAACCACAAAAATATAATTTTAAAAACTATTTTCCTATTTTATTTAAAAGATTTTTCTTAAGGCCAGAAATGGTCTTTAATAGGGAAAAATTATTTTATTGTTTCAAAAATATTTGACAAAAATCAGGGAAACTCAGTGGACATATATTTTCCATATATAAGAGTTTCAACAGATGGTCATGTTCAAAATATTGGACAAAACCTCCCAAAACCAATTCTGCCCATTTCAAGGATTTGAAATATTTCTACAGGAAATATTTTCACAAAAATCCAAGAAAAATCCAGCAAGTCACAAATACATATTGTGATCACCTTGCAAAGCCTCATGTCAATTAAAGTCATTTTAGTTCACCAAAATGCCCCAAAACCCTCTCTGACCAGAATCAAATTTGAACAAGTTTGTACTACCAACTTTCTCCCCTTAACCCCAACTTTTGTGAGCATGTTCACATGACCAAATGAGGCCACTACACCAAGTAGTGCATCAAGGACAAGTGTCATGCTCAACTAGATCTACACAAGTCCATTTCTGCTAATTTCTAGGGTTTACAAAAGTTGCATTGGCAACTTTGCCCAAATAAGCTCCAAATTGGTGGAAGGCCCTAATTATATGTGTCATTTCACCCTGTGGAGTCTCATGGCAACTGGAAATCATTTGCTTGCCAAAACCTTTATGAAACACCTTCTACCACTTTTCAAAAATCCCCATTTTGACCATTAAAACTATTCTCCTTGAGCTCAACTTTTTACCACAGCTCCTCCTATACCCCTTTCACCTCCAGTAACAATGGCAAGTCCACAACTCAATTATTGGATGGGTAAAACCCCACTTTCTCTCTCTGGACAGCCATTTCTCCCTCTTCGTCACCTCTCTCCTCACCCCAACGGCCATCCAGAGCATCAAATGCTTCCCCCTACTTCTTTACTCCACCCTTGAGCTACTGGACATGGTTGGCCGCGCCCACAAGGCATAGAAAATGCCATGCCGGCCATTTGGGCGCTCTGGAGCGTGCTACAGTGCACTCCCGTACTGTAGCCGCCCTCTGCCCGACGCCTTCGACCACCTCGGGCCTCCCCCGCGCGCCTGCCGATGTGCCTCGGCATCCGCAACACGCTACGCGGTCGGCCCCCTCCTCTCTCCTCCTCCCCGCGCCTCCACGCTAGCAAAAACCGGCCGCCCGAGCACGCTAATGGCGCGGCTCACATGCGCGCGCCTCTGACCTCTCCCTACTCTCTCTCTCTCTATCTCACCCGACGTAGTCGACGTCCAGGAACACCCCAGACACCACGCCTGCTTCCCCCGAGTCCTACAGCGATGAGCGTGAACTCGCCGGCGCACGGGTCTATGGGACCTCGTCGTTCGCCTATTTAAAGGCCTCCCCGAGCCCTTCTCTCCTTACCACTCGCTCTCTGCACCACCAAACCGTCCCCCTGCACCCCCAGTTCCTCTTGAGAGCCGCCCGAGCTCGAGATCAAGCTCGAGCTCCGCCGCTTCGGCTCATCGGAGTTCGCGAGGTATAGGCCTCCCCCGCTCCTCCTCTGCCTCGATCTGGAACCCCTGCAGCCCTGTGATCCTTTCCCCCTTGTTTCCCCTCTCTGTAGCTGCCGGAAACGGCCGGAACCGTCGACGCCCGAAGCTTCTCCGCCGTGAGACCTCGTCGTCGGCGAACCAGGCAACTCCGGTGATGATCACCACCTCCACCTGAATGGTGACACGATGCTAAGTCCGTCCCTGCCTTTGTCCAAGCTCGCCGTGCCCCGCATCGTCGCCGGTGAGCTCGCCGCCTTCTTTGACCCAGGGTTGACAATGACGGCCGTGGGGCCCGTCCGTCAGCCTCACATCCTGACACCTGGGCCCCGCCCGTCAAGTTTGAACCTGGCACACGCGCGTGCACCAGTGGGCTTGGCCGCCTCTCTGGGTGGGCCTGCTGCCCTGCGGCTGTTCTGGCCCAGCAGGCATAGATCCCTTTTTCTTTTCTTTTTCTGTCACTTTTCCAAATATTCCACAGGATAAAATATATGACCAAACAAATTAATTCCAATTCCTAAATTCCTAAAATATTGCAACATATTTAATGGTGCAACTTTCATTCAAATCCAACAATCTTTTCTTCACTGTAAATATTTAAATGTGATTCTAAGCATTTAAATACACCTTTGTAAATCCATTTATCCTATTCTGCTACTCCAAATCCAAAACTAGGAATTTTCCCCTTCTTAGTTTTCACCCTAGTATTTAACAAAAATGAGTTGACATTTTTGTGAGCACTTTGGTTTTTTTTCTGTTTTATTATTGCCTTATTTTTCTTGTTATTATTTTGCGACGATAGATTGCGTTGCTGACGAAGGAGTTGGACCAGAAGACTTTGAAGACCCAGAAGACTTTGAGCCAGGCAAGCAGCCCTTTGACCATGTCTATGGAACCCTTTTTATGCATGTCATATAGCACCATATTGTTGTTGCAACGGAATCATGATGAGGTGGTATCCACTTTGATGGTTTGCCACCATACTTCCTCGTTGATACTTGCATTGTGCATGACCCTACCTTCTTATGAGGGTTATGACGGTGGGAGTAGATAGGATGCTAAAGTAGTGCTACGCAAAAAGGGACGGGAATATGCATGGTGATGGAGACAAAGTGTTTTCAAAAGACTTTTCGAAAACCTCGTCGGGTGCCACTTATGCCCGAGAGAGATGATGAGATGGGTAACCACTTAATGACGAAGTGGTGTACCGAGGCAAGTGTGTGTGTTGTTTTCGAAAACAGATTAGATTTAAGATTTGATTACTGTCCCAACCTTACATGCGCAACCACTCTACCCTTATATGGGAAAGGGCATTATTGATTACCTAGACCGATGCTAGCTTGGAGCCCGCATTACTAGTAACGGGAGAGTTGTTGGTGCGCTCTCTCGGGACGGGGTCGTGCCAGGTAGGGCGGCCATGACTGTTTTCACAGGGCACCGGATACACCGTTGTATCCCCTCTCGAATGTTACGATCTCGAGTGAGTCTCTTACAAGTTGTTGAACATGTCATTGCACTCAAAACTAGCTTTCTGCAAAAATTTACCTATATCATGTATTGTTACATCTTGGACCAAAACATGGGTTGCTTGCGAGTACATTCAAAGTACTCATTGGCTTGCCACTGGTTATTTAATTCACCAGGCATGGAAGAACCAGAGTTCGAAGAAGAGTTCTTTGGAGACGAACATGCGAACTAGGACGTTTCCCAGTCAGAATGCCTGGAGGGTTAAGGCAGATGGCATGGGTTCTACTTATCGACGAAGATTTCCGCTGCTTGTGTTTCATTTGATGTTCAGCCCTTAAGGCTTTATCAATGTAAGACTTGACCATAATGGTCATAATTTGTGTAAGACGGTATGTATGGATGTAAGACTCTTGTTATTCAGCTTCTGTGTGTTCAGTGAGCATTGATCTCTAGGATCACTGTACACGTGCATTCGGTGATCTCGACTTATGAGTCGGGGTCCCCACAGAGCTGGTATCAGAGCCATCCTGACTGTAGGAAGCCTTATTTAGCATGGACGTTAGTTAGCTTGAGACCATCTAAACTTCTCTTCTTTTCTGAAGCATACCCAACCCAAAGATGTATTCCCTTATTGACCTCTCCCATTCAACCTTTGTAGATGGCTGTCGTACCCGAAGACTTCCTGACCACCGGATTTCCCATGCTTCTCGAGGATAGCCTCAAGAAGTGCCAGTTTCACCGATCCCCCATTTTCACCTACCATGAGCATTGGATCAATGACACCAAGACGGAGTATCATGTGGAAGTGATCGTAAAGGCCAATGACTCTCCAACAAGCTGGTTTTTCGAGGGACCCCAGATGGCAACTCTGGTTCTTGCCGTCGAGACGGCAACCCTCAAGGCACTCACCCGCCTCCGAGACCTTCTTCCAGAGATGGCAGACGAGTTGGCAACCCGCTTCTTGCCTTATCGGAAGGAGGGTGAGGATGAGAGCAGTGCACCAGCTCCACCATTAGAAGAAGGACTTCCACTCCAATTCCAGACCTACTTTAGCCTTTGTGCCGATAGTTTGGCACAACACTTGGCCTCGGAATCAATGGAGCTCCAAAAGGAACTTCATGAGACCAAGGCACTTCTTCTCCAAGCTCAAGTGAAGACGGATAGGATCAAGAAAGAAGGTGCTCCCCCTGGATAGCCCGCAATCGCATACAGAGGCGGAAGACCCCCAAAGGATGGAGAACCACCACAGCAACACTGCATGAGCGCAAGGGACTACTGCAAGCTCTTCACCCCACCAGCAAAGCAACGCCATGCTGAGCTCCTCCACTCCCCCACCCCTTCAAGTGAAGAGGAAAGTAAGGATGCTGATGATGAGGAGGAAGACCCAGAAGAGCCAGACTACGCGACCGAGCATTCCACCACTTAGGCATCATTCACAACTTGGATATGCCCACTAGTAACCCCTACGGTAGGATAGGTCGTGTACCCCTATGCGAAGTCGAGTCCTTGTAATGGTTCATATGAAACCATGTAGTGTTGTGTTTGCTTTTGATGTGTTTGATGGACGTCGTGCTTTCCTTCGGGAACTTGTAAGCGACTACATCACCCATTTGGACTTTAATGAATGTGTTTGGCCCTTTTGGCCCTTGCATGAAAACAATTAGTGTCATACCAACCCCCTTACTAGGCGTCCCATCTATATTGCTTTCCCCATGTTTCCCAATCATGAGACCTTGACCGCTCCAACAGGATGCCTGTTGTAACACGTACTGGTACCTCTACCCAGCATCAAGAAGTCGGAGGTTCTGCTGAAGCAGGAGTCAGCCAGGACCAAGCCCGAGGACAGACTCCACCACCACCACCACCTCCTCCAAACATGGACATGGCTCAGCTTCTCCAAGCCTTCCGAGAGGAACGCCAAGCCAAGACTGCAGCCCTCCAGGTGATTGCTCAAGCTGTCAATCGCCAGCCGGCGGGCCACGGCAATGGACGTTCCACGTTGGTGGAGTTCAAGAAGCATGCACCACCCACCTTCATCGAGACTGCTGAACCCCTGGATGCAAACGACTGGGTCCGCACCATTGAGGACTTGTTGGAACTAGTCGGCTGCACTGAAGACCGTGAGAGGGTGGCATATGCTGCCCACTGTCTCGGGGGAACTGCCACATCTTGGTGGGATGGATTCAAGGCCATGCATGCTTTGCAAAACATCACTTGGAATGACTTTAAGGCAGAATTCTGCAAGGCCCACATTCCTTCCGGAATCATGGTCATCAAGAAGCGGGAGTTCCGAGCCCTGAAGCAAGGAAGTAGCACTGTCAAGGAGTACATGCAGAAGTTCAGTGTTCTCTCAAGGTATGCTCCTGAGGATGTCAGCACTGATGCTGCCAAAAAGGAGCGCTTCATGGAAGGCCTTAACCAGACTCTGCAGTACTCGCTTGTTGTGTGTGACTGTCCGACCTTTCCTGATCTGGTGAACAAGGCACTCATGCTTGAGGACAAGCGACGTGCTTTGGATGATACCCGTAAGCGCAAGATGATCAGCAAGGGTAGCTCCAGCAACCAGAAGCCTCGCCCGTGGCAGCTAGCCCCGGTCAAGCCAGCCTATCAGCAGCCAAGAGCTCCTGCACCCTGGACCAACTATCCACCTCAACAGTATGCCAACCCCAGGCCAGCTTACAACAACCCCAATAACAACGCCGACAAGAGCAGCAACCCCAACCAAGTCACATGCTTTGGATGTGGTCAGCCAGGACACTACTCCAAGTATTGCCCTAACAAGAAGCCCGACGCCCCGCGCCCCAATGCGCAGAACCCAGGACAAGGCCGTGAAATGCCACAAAGGAACCAAGCTCCCCGCAACCTGCCCAACAACGGCAAGGGTCGTGTGAATCATGTCACTGCAGAAGAAGCCCAGGAAGACCCAGACGTCATGCTGGGTACGTTCCTTGTCAATTCAGCACCTGTAACTGTCTTGTTTGATTCTGGAGTCACACATTCATTTGTTACCCAAAAGTTTGCATTAAAAAGTGGCATGACCCCTACACTCCTGAATAACCCTATGGTGGTACAAACCCCCGGAGCAGAGATGAGAGCCAAGATAGGGTGTAGAGGAGTCGGGATTATCATTGACGGGGTAGACTTCCTAGCAGACCTTATCATCTTAGGATCACAAGGCTTGGATGTGATCTTAGGAATGAATTGGCTCATCAAGCACCAAGGCTTGATAGATTGCGCCAACCGGACTATTACTATGACCAATGAGCAAGGAGTCGAAGTTAAATTTGCCTCCAACCCCTCCTCTGCTCAAGCCAACCAAGTCAACTGTCTGACTGAAGTTGGATTGGAGCAAGTGCCGGTAGTATGCGAATACCCCGATGTTTTTCCTGATGAGCTACCGGGAATGCCTCCTGACCGAGACATTGAGTTCATCATCGAGCTCATGCCCG
This sequence comes from Triticum aestivum, assembly GCF_018294505.1. Classification (NCBI taxonomy): domain Eukaryota; kingdom Viridiplantae; phylum Streptophyta; class Magnoliopsida; order Poales; family Poaceae; genus Triticum; species Triticum aestivum. The sequence goes on along the minus strand of NC_057798.1, from coordinate 398,807,415 downwards.
GAGCAGGACCCATCTATAAGAAGCCTTATAGAATGGGATCGGAAGAGTTAGCAGAATTGAAGAAACAACTAGAAGAGCAGTTAAGGAAGGGATTTATCCGCCCTAGTGCCTCCCCTTGGGGATCACCTGTTCTGTTTGTGGCAAAGAAGGACGGTACCATCCGCTTGTGCATTGACTACCGCTCCCTCAATGAAGTTACAATCAAGAACAAGTATCCACTTCCCAAGATTGAAGATCTGTTTGATCAACTCAATGGGGTCAAGGTGTTCTCCAAGATCAACCTCAGATCTGGGTACTACCAGCTGAAAATCATACCCCAAGATATTCCTAAGACGGCATTTGTAACCAGATATGGCCTGTATGAGTGCACGGTCATGTCCTTTAGATTGACCAATGCCCCAGCTTACTTCATGTATCTCATGAATAAGGTCTTCATGGAATATTTGGACAAGTTTGTCGTTGTCTTCATTGATGACATTCTTGTCTTCTCGAAGACAGAAGAAGAGCACGAGCAACACTTGAGGATGGTCCTAGACAAGCTTCGAGAGCACCAACTGTATGCCAAGTTCAGCAAGTGCGAATTTTGGCTGCGTGAAGTTGGATTCTTGGGTCATGTTTTGACCGAAGAAGGATTGTCGGTCGATCCCGCTAAGATTGAAGCCGTGACTGAATGGCAATCCCCAAACAATGTGAAGGAAGTCAGAAGCTTCCTCGGACTCACAGGATATTACCGCAAGCTCGTTGAAGGATTCTCAAGCATTGCCCGACCAATGACTCAGTTCTTGAAGAAGGACAAGAAGTTTGAATGGACGCCGAAGTGCGAAGAGAGCTTCCAGGAGCTGAAGAAGAGACTGACCACCGCCCCAGTTCTGGCCACACCAGATATGCACAAGGAGTTTGTGATATATTGTGATGCGTCAAGAACCGGACTGGGAGGTGTTCTGATGCAAGAAGGCAGAGTCGTAGCTTACATTTCAAGGCAACTACGGCCTCATGAAGAGAACTATGCTACTCATGATCTTGAGTTAGCAGCAGTGGTTCATGCCCTGAAGACATGGCGACATTACCTCCTAGGGAAGCGGTGTGAGATATACACGGATCACAAAAGTCTAAAGTATATTTTCACTCAGAAGGAATTGAACATGAGGCAGAGAAGGTGGCTAGAGTTGATCAAGGATTATGACCTCAGTGTTCAATACCACCCTGGGAAGGCTAATGTGGTAGCAGATGCATTAAGAAGGAAGGCTTGTTCCTTGAATGCTATGCTTAAGGACAAGCTAGCCGCCTTGTATGATGAACCTGAAAGCTTCGGGTTGGAACTGGTTGCACCAGGATTTTTGGCCAACCTCGAAGTTAGGCCTACCTTGATGGATGATGTTAAGGAAGCTCAGAAGGGACATGAAAGTATTGAAGGCATCAAGAGGAAGATCAAGGCAGGCAAGGCCCCAGGATTCTCAGAGGATGAGCAAGGAATTGTGTGGTTTGGAAATCGCATTTGCGTACCCAATAAGATTGAGCTCAAGAATTTGATCTTGCAAGAAGCTCATGACACCCCGTATTCCATCCATCCTGGAGGAACCAAGATGTATCAAGACCTGAAGGAAAGATTTTGGTGGCACGGGATAAAAAGGGAGATTGCCACCTATGTTGCAAAGTGTGATGTATGCCAAAGAGTCAAGGCTGAATATCAGCGACCTGCTGGATTGCTCCAACCACTCAAGGTTCCCGAATGGAAATGGGATAAAATTGGAATGGATTTCATCACTGGACCACCTAGGTCAAACAAGGGACATGACTCCATCTGGGTCATAGTCGATCATTTGACCAAAGTAGCCCATTTCATTCCTTTTAAGACTACCCATGATGGCAACCAGCTAGCAACTCTATACATTAACAGGATCGTAAGCCTTCATGGTGTTCCCAAGGAGATTGTGTCAGATCGAGGAACCCAGTTTACCTCAAGGTTTTGGAAGAAGTTCCAAGAATCCATGGGGACCAAGTTGTCCTTCAGCACTACTTTCCACCCATAGACTGGAGGCCAGACAGAACGAGTGAATCAGATACTCGAAGACATGCTCCGAGCCTGTGTCATAGCATAAGGAGCTAAGTGGGAAGATTGCCTTCCTTTTGCCGAGTTCTCCTACAACAACAGTTATTAGTCAAGCCTTCAGATGGCACCATTTGAGGTGTTATACGGACGGAAATGCCGCACACCCCTCAATTGGTCAGAAACCGGAGAAGGACTAGTATTTGGGCCCGATATCCTCCGTGAAGCAGAAGAGCAAGTCCAGCTTGTCAGAGAGCGTTTGAAGACCGCCAAGTCAAGGCAGAAGAGTTACACTGACTCACGTCGTAGAGACGTAAACTTCCGAGTTGGGGACCATGTCTATCTCCGGGTCACACCTCTCAAGGGAACCCAGCGCTTCCATGTCAAAGGAAAGCTCGCCCCAAGATACATCGGCCCCTTCAAGATCACTGACCGACGAGGAGAAGTGGCTTACCAGTTGGAACTGCCACCTGAACTATCTGATGTGCACAACGTATTCCACGTGTCACAACTCCGGAAGTGCCTCCAAGTCCCAGACAAGCCTGATCTTTACAAGGACGTCAATCACCAAGCCATTGACCTTCAGCCTGATTTGACCTACCGTGAGAGGCACATCCGCATTTTGGATGAGGCTGAGCGACACACTCGAAGCTGCACCATCAAGTACTTCAAGGTCCAGTGGAGAAACCACACTGAAGCAGAAGCCACCTGGGAACGTGAAGACTACCTTAGATCCGAGTTTCCGTATCTCTTTAAAGCCTAGTTGAGGAATCTCGGGGACGACATTCTTGTAAGGGGGTTAGGTCTGTCACACCCTGCATTTTGTAACACTTCATTTGCATTAATAAAGCATGAAAATTTGGGCCAACAAAAACTTTTGCATTATTTGGCTTTTAATTTTGGAGTTGGATTTCTCTGTGTGGTTTTTCAAGTGCTCTTTAAAGTCAACAACTCCACCTTCTGCACTTCATCTCCTTGCCCCAAACTTCTGCCCAATGATCATGCCATGTGTATAGAGCAATATAGTATTTTCTTACAAAAATAATTTGGCAAATAGTATTTTCAAAAATTAGTTTTCCAAAAAACCCCTAAATTGAGGTTTGCACTGCAAGTACTTGATTTGGGGTATGAAAAATATTTCAAAGAGTATATATGAGACCTATTAGATATAGGACTCCCATAAACCACAAAAATATAATTTTAAAAACTATTTTCCTATTTTATTTAAAAGATTTTTCTTAAGGCCAAAAATGGTCTTTAATAGGGAAAAATTATTTTATTATTTCAAAAATATTTGGCAAAAATCAGGGAAACTCAGTGGACATATATATTCCACATATAAGAGTTTCAACACATGGTCATGTTCAAAATATTGGACAAAACCTCCCAAAACCAATTCTGCCCATTTCAAGGATTTGAAATATTTCTACAGGAAATATTTTCACAAAAATCCAAGAAAAATCCAGCTAGTCATAAATGCATATTGTGATCACCTTGCAAAGCCTCATGTCAATTAAAGTCATTTTGGTTCACCAAAATGCCCCAAAACCCTCTCTGACCAGAATCAAATCTGAACAAGTTTGTACTACCAACTTTCTCCCCTTAACCCCAACTTTTGTGAGCATGTTCAGACGACCAAATGAGGCCACTACACCAAGTAGTGCATCAAGGAGAAGTGTCATGCTCAACTAGATCTACACAAGTCCATTTCTGCTAATTTCTAGGGTTTACAAAAGTTGCATTGGCAACTTTGCCCAAATAAGCTCCAAATTGGTGGAAGGCCCTAATTATATGTGTCATTTCTCCCTGTGGAGTCTCATGGCAACTGGAAATCATTTGCTTGCCAAAACCTTTATCAAACACCTTCTGCCACTTTTCAAAAATCCCCATTTTGACCATTAAAACTATTCTCCTTGAGCTCAACTTTTTACCACAGCTCCTCCTAGACCCCTTTCACCTCCAGTGACAATGTCAAGTCCACAGCTCAATTATTGGATGGGTAAAACCCCACTTTCTCTCTCTGGATAGCCATTTCTCCCTCTTCCTCACCTCTCTCCTCACCCCAGCGGCCATCCAGAGCATCCAATGCCTCCCCCTACTTCTTTACTCCACCCTTGAGCTACTAGACATGGTTGGCCGCGCCCACAAGGCATAGAAAATGCCATGCCGGCCATTTGGGCGCTCTGGAGCGCGCTACAGTGCGCTCCCATACTGTAGCAACCCTCTGCCCGATGCCTCCGACCACCTCGGGCCTCCCCCGCACGCCTGCCGATGCGCCTTGGCGTCCGCAACACGCTACGCGGTCGGCCCCCTCCTTTCTCCTCCTCCCCGCGCCTCCGCGCTAGCTAACACCGGCCACCCGAGCGCGCCAATGGCGCGGCTCACACACGCGCGCCTCTGACCTCTCCCCACACCCTCTCTCTATCTCACCCGACATAGTCGACGTCCAGGAACACCCCAGACACCACGCCTGCTTCCCCCGAGCCCTGCAGCGACGAGCGTGAGCTCGCCGGCGCACGGGTCTATGGGACCTGGTCGTTCGCCTATTTAAAGGACTCCCCGAGCCCTTCTCTCCTCACCATTCGCTCTCTGCACAACCAAACCCTCCCCCTGCACCCCCAGTTCCTCTCCAGAGCCGCCCAAGCTCGAGATCGAGCTCGACCTCCGCCGCTTCGGCTCGCCAGAGTTCGCGAGGTATAGGCCTCCCCCGCTCCTCCTCTGCCTCGATCTGGAACCCCTGCAGACCTCTGATCCTTTCCCCCTTGTTTCCCCTCTCTGTAGCTGCCGGAAACGGCCGGAACCATCGAAGCCCGAAGATTCTCCGCCGCGAGACCTCGTCGCCGGCGAACCAGGCAACTCCGGTGACGTCCACCACCTCCACCCGGACGGCGACACGACGCTGAGTCCGTCCCTGCCCTTGTCCAAGCTCGTCATGCCCCGCATCGTCGCCGGTGAGCTCGTCGCCTTCCCTGACCCAGGGTTGACGACGACGGCCGTGGGGCCCGTCCGTCAGCCTCACATCCTGACGTCTGGGCCCCGCCCATCATGTTTGAACCTGGCGCGCGCGCGTGCACCAGTGCGCTGGGCCGCCTCTCTGGGTGGGCCTGCTGCCCTGCGGCTGTTCTGGCCCTGCAGGCATAGATCCCTTTTTCTTTTCTTTTTCTGTCACTTTTCCAAATATTCCACAGGATATAATATATGTCCAAACAAATTAATTCCAATTCCTAAATTCCTAAAATATTGCAACCTATTTAATGGTGCAACTTTCATTCAAATCCAACAATCTTTTCTTCACTGTAAATATTTAAATGTGATTCTAAGCATTTAAATATACCTTTGTAAATCCATTTATCCTATTCTGCTACTCCAAATCCAAAACTAGGAATTTTCCCCTTCTCAGTTTTCACCCTAGTATTTAACAAAAATGAGTTGACATTTTTCTGAGCACTTTGGTTTTTTTTTCTATTTTATTATTGCCTTATTTTCTCGTTATTATTTTGCAACGATAGATTGCGTTGCTGACGAAGGAGTTGGACCAGAAGACTTTGAAGACCCAGAAGACTTTGAGCCAGGCAAGCAGCCCTTTGACCATGTCTATGGAACCCCTTTTATGCATGTCATATAGCACCATATTGTTGTTGCAACGGAATCATGATGAGGTGGTATCCACTTTGATGGTTTGCCACCGTACTTCCTCGTTGATACTTGCATTGTGCATGACCCTACCTTCTTATGAGGGTTATGACGGTGGGAGTAGATAGGATGCTAAAGTAGTGCTACACAAAAAGGGACGGGAATATGCATGGTGATGGAGACAAAGTGTTTTCAAAAGACTTTTCAAAAACCTCGTCGGGTGCCACTTATGCCCGAGAGAGATGATGAGATGGGTAACCACTTGATGACGAAGTGGTGTACCGAGGCAAGTGTGTGTGTTGTTTTCGAAAACGAATTAGATTTAAGATTTGATGACTGTCCCAACCTTACATGCGCAACCACTCTGCCCTTATATGGGAAAGGGCATTATTGATTACCTAGACTGATGCTAGCTTGGAGCCCGCCTTACTAGTAACGGGAGAGTTGTTGGTGCGCTCTCTCGGGACGGGGTCGCGCCAGGTAGGGCGGCCATGACTGTTTTCACAGGGCACCGGATACACCGTTGTATCCCCTCTCGAATGTTACGATCTTGAGTGAGTCTCGTATGATGTACATCGTGAGGATACGGAACAACGAGTGGACTCCTTGTTAGTGTCGTCTAGGGAAAGATAGTGATCGGGTGCTTACCCCGGATACTTGAGGTATCGCGGGTTGTGGATGACACGGAAGTTCCCCGGATCTTGTGGGTAAAGTGTGCAACCTCTGCAGAGTGTAAAACTATTCGAATAGCCGTGTCCATGGTCAAGGACAGTTGGGCGGTGCTGCTTAAACTATGTCCAGAGTTTGCAAACCAGTGTGTGTGTTTGGATAACTACTTGGGTCAAGTCAAAGGACTTGACGTGATTGAGATGGGTTGGTTCCCACTCTATTTATGTTGATACCTGTAACCTGTCCTCATGGTTACTTGAATTCTCTTGATGCATGTCTTACAAGTTGTTGAACATGTCATTGCACTCAAAACTAGCTTTCTGCAAAAATTTACCTATATCATGTATTGTTTCATCTTGGATCAAAATATGGGTTGCTTGCGAGTACATTCAAAGTACTCATTGGCTTGCCATTGGTTATTTAATTCACCAGGCATGGAAGAACCGGAGTTCAAAGAAGAGTTCTTTGGAGACGAACATGCGAACTAGGACGTTTCCCAGTCAGGATGCATGTAGGGTTAAGGCGGATGGCATGGGTTCTACTTATCGACGAAGATTTCCGCTGCTTGTGTTTCATTTGATGTTCAGCCCTTAAGGCTTTATCAATTTAAGACTTGACCATAATGGTCATAATTTGTGTAAGACGGTATGTATGGATGTAAGACTCTTGTTATTCAGCTTCTGTGTGTTCAGTGAGCATTGATCTCTGGGATCACTGTACACATACATTCAATGATCTCAACTTATGAGTCAGGGTCCCCACACCATGTGACCAACACCCAAATGGTTTATTAGAGTCATCTTGTTCACATCGCTATGTGATTAACACCCAAAGAGTACTAATGTGTGATCACATTTTGCTTGTGAGAGAATTTTAGTCAAAGGTCCTGCCACATTCAGATCTGTATGTATTTTGCAAATTTCTATGTCTACAATGCTCTGCATGGAGCTACTCTAGCTAATTGCTCTCACTTTTAATACGTATCCAGATTGAGACTCGGTTTCATCTAGATCGGTGTAAAATCTTGCATTGACGTAAATCTTTACGACGAACTCTTTATCACCTCCATAATCGAGAAATATTTCCTTAGTCCTCTAAGGATAATTTTGACCGCTGTCTAGTGATCTACTTATGGATCACTATTGTACCCCCTTGCCAAACTCATGGCAAGCTACACAACAGGTTTGGTACACAGCATGGCATACTTTATAGAACCTATGGCTAAGGCATAGGGAATGACTTTCATTCTCTCTCTATCTTCTATCGTGGTCGGGTTTTGAGTCTTACTCAACTTCACACCTTTCAACACAGGCAAGAACCCTTTCTTTGACTGATCCATTTTGAACTTCTTCAAAATCTTGTAGAGGTATGTGCTTTGTGAAAGTCCTATTAAACGTCTTGATCTATCCCTATAGATCATGACGCCCAATATATAAGTAGCTTCACCGAGGTCTTTCATTGAAAAACTCTTATTCAAGTATCCTTTTATGATATCCAGAAATTCTATATCGTTTCCAATCAATAATATTTCATCCACATATAACATCAAAAATGCTATAGAGCTCCCACTCACTTTCTTGTAAATACAGGCTTCACGGTAAGTTTGTATAAAACCATATACTTTGATCACCTCATCAAAGTGTATATTCCAACTCCTAGATGCTTGCACCAGTCCATAGATGGATTGCTGGAGCTTGCACACCTTCTTAGCACCTTTAGGATCAAAAAAACCTCCTAGTTGCATCATATACAACTTTTCTTAGAGATATCCATTAAAGGAATGCAGTTTTGACATCGATTTGCCAAATTTCATAAAATGTGGCAATTGCTAACATGATTCGGACGGACTTAAGCATGGCTATGGTTGAGAAAGTCTCATCGTAGTTAACCCCTTGAACTTGTCAAAAAAACCTTTTGCGACAAGTCGAGATTTGTAGATAGTAACATTACTATCAGCGTTAATCTTCTTCTTGAAGATCCATTTATTCTCTATGGATTTCCGATCATCAGGCAAGTCCTCCAAAGTACACACTATGTTCTCATATATGGATCCTATCTCAGATTTCATGGCCTCAAGCCATCTGTCGGAATATGGGATCATCATAGCTTCTTCATAGTTTGTAGGTTCGCCATGGTCTAGTAACATGACCTCCAGGACAGGATTACTGTACCACTCTGGTGCGGATCATGCTATGGTTGATCTATGATGTTCAGTAGTAACTTGATTTGAAGTTTCATGATCATTATCATTAGCTTCCTCTCTAGTTGGTGTAGGCATCACGGGAACGGTTTTCCGTGATGAGCTACTTTCCAATTCAAGAGAAGGTACAATTACCTCATCAACTTCTACTTTGCTCCCACTCACTTCTTTCGAGAGAAACTCCTTCTCTAGAAAGGACTCAGTCTTTGCAACAAAGGTTATTGCCTTCGAACATGTGGTAGAAGGTATACCCAATAGTTTCTTTCGGGTATCCTGTAAAGATGTACTTCTCCAATTTGGGTTCGAGCTTATCAGGCTGAAGCCTTTTGACATAAGTGTCGCAACCCCAAACTTTAAGAAACGACAGCTTAAGTTTATTACCAAACCACAGTTCATACGGTGTTGTCTCAACGAATTTAGACGGTGCCCTATTTAATGTGAATGCAGTTGTCTCTAATGCATATCCCCAAAACGATAGTGATAAATCAGTAAGAGACATCATAGATCGTACCATATCTAATAAAGTATGATTACAACGTTCTGACACACCATTACGTTGTGGTGTTCCAGGTGGCGTGAGTTGTGAAACTATTCCACATTGTTTTAAATGAAGGCCAAACTCGTAACTCAAATATTCTCCTCCGCGATCAGATCGAAGAAACTTTATTTTCTTGTTACGATGATTCTCCACTTCACTCTGAAATTCTTTGAACTTTTCAAATGTTTCAGACATGTGTTTCATTAAGTAGATATACCCATATCTGCTTAAATCATGTGTGAAGGTCAGAAAATAACGATACCCGCCGCGTGCCTCAACACTCATCGGACCGCATACATCGGTATGTATTATATCAAATAAGTCATTGGCTCGCTCCATTGTTCTGGGGAACGGAGTTTTAGTCATCTTGCCCATGAGGCATGGTTCGCAAGTATCAAATGATTCATAACCAAGTGATTCCAAAAGCCCATCAGCATGGAGTTTCTTCATGCGCTTTACACCAATATGACCTAAACGGCAGTGCCACAAGTATGTTGCACTATCATTATCAACTTTGCATCTTTTGGTATCAATATTATGAATATGGGTATCACTACGATCAAGATTCAATAAACCATTAACATTGGGTGTCTGACCATAGAAGGTTTTATTCATGTAAACAGAATAACAATATTCTCTGTCTTAAATGAATAACCATATTGCGATAAACACGATCCTATCTTGTTCATGCTCAACGCAAACACCAAATAACATTTATTTAGGTTCGACACTAATCCTGAAAGTATAGGGAGTGTGCAATGATGATTATATCAATCTTGGAACCACTTCCAACACACATCATCACTTCACCCTCAACTAGTCTCCATTTATTCTGCAACTCCTGTTTCGAGTTACTAATCTTAGCAACCGAATAGGTATGTGATACACAGGGGCTACTACGAGCACTAGTAAGGTACACATCAATAACATGTATATCAAATATACCTTTGTTCACTTTGCCATCCTTCTTATCCGCCAAATATTTTGGGTAGTTACGCTTCCAGTGACCATTTCCTTCGCAGTAGAAGCACTTAGTTTCAGGCTTAGGTCCAACTTTGGGATTCTTCATGGGAGTGACAACTTTCTTGCCATTCTTCTTGAAGTTCCCTTTCTTTCCCTTGCGCTTTTCTTGAAACTAGTGGTCTTGTTAACCATCAACACTTGATGCCCTTTCTTGATTTCTACCTTCGCCGATTTTAGCATCGCGAAAAGCTCGGGAATCGTGTTCGTCATCCCTTGCATATTATAGTTCATCACGAAGTTCTAGTAGCTTGGTGATAGTGACTAGAGAACTCTGTCAATCACTATCTTATCTGGAAGATTAACTCCCACTTGATTCAAGCGATTGTAGTGCCCAGACATTCTGAGCACATGCTCACTAGCTGAGCTATTCTCCTCCATCTTGTAGGCAAATTACTTGCCAGAGCTCTCATACCTCTCGACACGGGCATGAATCTGAAATACCAATTTCAGCTCTTGGAACATCTCATATGCTATGTGGCATTCAAAACGTCTTTGAAGCCTCAATTCTAAGCCGTAAAGCATGGCGCACTAAACTATCAAGTAGTCATCATATCGAGCTTGCCAAACATTCATAACATCTGCATCTGCTCCTGCAATAGGTCTGTCACCTAGCATTGCATCAAGGACATAATTCTCCTGTGCAACAATGAGGATAATCCTCAGATCAGGGACCCAGTCCGCATCATTGCTACTATCATCTTTAAACTTAGTTTTCTCTACGAACATATCACAAAACATAGGGGAGCTGCAACGCGAGCTACCGATCTACAACATAATTTGCAAATACTATCAGGACTAAGTTCATAATAAATTAAGTTCAATTAATCAAAATACTTAAGAACTCACACTTAGATAGACATCCCTCAAGTCATCTAAATGATACGTGATCCAAATCAACTAAACCATGTCCGATCATCACGTGAGATGGAGTAGTCATCAATGGTGAACATCTCTATGTTGGTCATATCTACTATATGATTCACATTCAACCTTTCGATCTCTAGTGTTCCGAGGCCATGTATGTACATGCTAGGCTCACCAAGTTTAACCTAAGTATTCCGCATGTGCAAAACTGTCTTGCACCCGTTGTATGTGAACATAGAGCCTATCACACCCGATCATCACGTGGTGTCTCAGCACGAAGAACTATCGCAATGGTGCATACTCAATTATCACACTTATACCTTGAAATATTAGTTAATGGATCATCTTATATGCCACCGTCGTACTAAACAAAATAAGATGTATAAAAGATAAACATCACATGCAATCAAAATATGTGACATGATATGGCCATCATCATCTTGTGCGTTTGATCTCCATCTCCAAAGCATCGTCATGATCTCCATTGTCACCGGCTCGACACCTTGATATCCATCGTTGTGTCGTGGTTGTCTCGCCAACTATTGCTTCTACAACTATCACTAACACAAAGTGATAAAGTAAAGCAATTACATGGCGTTTGCATTTCATACAATAAAGCGACAACCGTAAGGCTCCTGCCAGTTGCCGATAACTTCTACAAAACATGATCATCTCATACAAGAACGTATATCACATCATGTCTTGACCATATCACATCACAACATGCCCTACAAAAACAAGTTAGACGTCATCTACTTTGTTGTTGCAAGTTTTACGTGGCTACTATGGGCATCTAGCAAGAATCGTTCTTACCTACGGCACAAAACCACAACGGTGATTTATCAAGTTTGCTGTTTTAACCTTCAATAAGGACCGGCCACAGTCAAATTCGATTAAACTAAACTAGGAGAAACAGACACCTACCAGCCAACTTTATGCAAAACTAGTTGCATGCCTATCGGTGGAACCGGTCTCATGAACGTGGTCATGTAAGGTCGGTCTGGGCCGCTTCATCCAACAATATTGCCGAATCAAAATAAGACATTGGTGGTAAGTAGTATGAAGATAACCACCCATAACTCTTTGTGTTCTTCTCGTGCATATCGTCTATGCATAGACCTGGCTCGGATGCCACCCTTAGGGAACGTAACATGCAATTTTAAAATTTTCCTATGCTCACGCAAGATCTATCTAGGAGATGCATAGCAACAAGAGGGGGAGAGTGTGTCTACGTACCCTCGTAGAACAAAAGCGGAAGAATTTGACAACGCGGTTGATGTAGTCGAACTTCTTCTCATTCTAACCGGTCAAGCACCGAACATATGGCACCTCCGAGTTCTGCACACGTTCAGCTTGATGACGTCCCTCGAACTCTTGATCTAGAAGAGTGTCAAGGAAGTAGATGAGTTCCATCAGGACGACAGCGTGGTGATGGTGATGGTGAAGTGATCCGCGTAGGGCTTCGCCTAAGCACTACGAAGATATGACTGGAGGCGTAAACTGTGGAGGGGGGCACCGCACATGGCTAACGATTGTTGGTGTGTGTTCTAGGCACCCCCTCCCCATGTATATATAGGTGAGAGCAGGAGGGGAGTAGCCTTGGGGCTCCCAAAGTAGGAGGGATGCTACTTGGGCTCCTGCCCTAGGCCGGTGCCCCTTTTCCCTCTTTTGGCGATGAGGGGAAGGAAGGAGGAGGTGCCCCCCCTTTCCTTTTCCCACCAAGGGGGAAGGTAGGAAGAGGTGGCGCCCCCTCCTTTCCTTCCTCTAGGGCCCGCGGCCAGGGAAAGGGGCGCACCTGCCCCTTGTGGGTTGGTCTGTCCCTCCCTCGGCACATTAAGCCCATTTCTTTGTCGCAGTTGCCCGAAACTCCTTTTCGATGACCCGATATGTATCCGGTACCCTCCGGAACACTTACGGTGTCCGAATACCATCGTCCTATATATATATATATATCAATCTTTACCTTTCAACCATTTCGAGACTCCTCGTCATGTCCGTGATCTCATCTGAGACTCCGAACAACATTTAGTCACCAAATCACATAACTCGTATAATACAATATCATCATCGAATGTTAAGCATGCGAACCCTACGGGTTCGAGAACTATGTAGACATGACCGAGACACCTCTTCGGTCAATAACCAATAGTGGAACCTAGATGCTCATACTGGCTCCCACATATTCTACGAAGATCTTTATCGGTCGAACTGTTATGACAACATACGTTATTCCCTTTGTCATCGGTATGTTACTTGCCCGAGATTCGATCATCGGTATCTTCGTAACTAGTTCAATCTCATTACCGGCAAGTCTCTTTACTTGTTACGTAATGCATCATCCTACAACTAACTCATTAGTCACTTTGCTTGCATGGCTTCTTATGATGTGTATTACCGAGAGGGCCCAGAGATACCTCTCCGATACTCGGAGTGACAAATCATAATCTCGATCTATGCCAACCCAACAAACACCTTCGGAGATACCTGTAGAGCATCTCTATAATCACCCAGTTACATTGTGACATTTGATAGCACATAAGGCATTCCTCCGGTATCCGGGAGTTGCATAACCTCATAGTCGAAGGAATGTGTATTTGACATGAAGAAAGCAATAGCAATAAAACTGAACGATCATAATGCTAAGCTAACAAATGGGTCTTGTCCATCACATCATTCTCCTAATGATGTGATCACATTCATCAAATGACAACACATGTCTATGGTTAGGAAATTTAACCATCTTTGATTAGCGATCTAGTCTAGTAGAGGCTTACTAGGGACACAATGTTTTGTCTATGTATCCACACACATGTATCAAATTTCCGGTTTATACAATTCTAGCATGAATAATAAACATTTATCATGAATAAGGAAATATAAAATAACGACTTTATTATTGCCTCTAGGGCATATTTCCTTCAATCACACAATGTGAGTTTCTGTGATTCCACTAGTGGTAGGCGGCGACTGAACCTTTACAAACAAGGTTGGGGCAATCTCCACACTTAATTGGAGGCTCGCAACAACACCACGAGGCTTCACCACAATGGAATGTGGCTCCGAGGTGACCTCAACCGTCTAGGGTGCTCAAACACCCAAGATTAACAAGATCCGCAAGGGATTAGTGGGGGGAATCATATTTCTCTTGGTGGAAGTGTAGACCGGGGCCTTCTCAACCAATCCCTAGAAAATCAACAAGTTTGATTGGCTAGGGAGAGAGATTGGGCGAAAATGAGCTTTGGAGCAACAAAGGAGTTCGGGGGAGGAAGAGGTGGGTCTTCTTGGGGAAGAAGACCCCCTTTATATAGTGGGGAAAGAATCCAACCGTTATGTAGCTCACAGCCCACACACAAGGGGTATTACTGCTTTGGGAGCGGTACTACCACCCAAGCGGTAGTCACCAGGAGTAAAGGAAATGGCACAGGGCCAGGGGCCAGCAGTGTAGCCGGAGCGGTACTACCGCTGGGGTTGCCCTACCATAGTGAATAGGCAGCGGGGGCAATGGTAGTATGGGTAGAGCGGTACTACCGCCCATGGCGGGTGGTACTACCGCTTGTAGCTGGAACTACTGCCTCGACTGCCGCTGTGAGAAGCAGAGTCATCATGAAGAGCAGAACACTGTGCGGTAGTGGCAACGGTGGGGGGGCGGTTGTCGGTGTCAAAACCGGCAGATCTCGGGTAGGGGGTCCCAATCTGTGCATCAAGGCTAATGGTAACAAGAAGTAAGGGACACAGATGTTTACCCAGGTTCGGGCCCTCTCGATGGAGGTAAAACCCTACTTCCTGCTTGATTAATATTAATGATATGGGTAGTACAAGAGTAGATCTACCACGAGATCGTAGAGGCTAAAACCCTAGGAGCTAGCCTATGATGGTATGAATGTAATTGTGATCGGCCTTCTAAGGACCAACCTCTCCGGTTTATATAGACATCGGAGAGGGCTAGGGTTTACATGGAGTCAGTTACAAGGAAGGAAATATAATATCCGGATCGCCAAGCTTGCCTTCCACGCCAAGGAAAGTCCCATCCGGACACGGGTCGAAGTCTTGAGTCTTGTATCTTCACGCTTCAATAGTCCGGATGTTGTACACAGTCCGGCTGTCCGGATACCCCCTAATCCAGGACTCCATCAGTAGCCCCTGAACCAGGCTTCAATGACGATGAGTCCGGTGCGCAGTATTGTCTTCGGCATTGCAAGGCGGGTTCCTCCTCCGAATACTCCAAAGTGGTCATCATCGAACACGTAGACCGTGTCCGGATCCGCAGGACGATCTTCATATGTGTGACGCCCTCGATTCAATCGTACACTAATCATACACGCAAATGTGTACGATCAAGATCAAGGACTCACGGGAACATATCACAACACAACTCTAGACACAAATTAAAATAATACAAGCTTTATATTACAAGCCAGGGGCCTCGAGGGCTCAAATACATAAGCTCGAAAACACAAGAGTCAGCGGAAGCAACAATATCTGAGTACAGACATGAGTTAGACAAGTTTGCCTTAAGAAGGCTAGCACAAAACAACAACGATCGAAAAGGCAAGGCCTCCTGCCTGGGAGCCTCCTAACTACTCTTGGTCGTCGGCGTCCGTCACGTGGTAGTAGGCACCCTCGGGGTAGCAGCCGTCGTCAAAGGTGGCATCTGGCTCCTGGACTCCACCATCTGGTTGCAACAACCAGAAAGAAGAAAGAAAGGGGAAAAGGGGAAGCAAAGCAACCGTGAGTACTCATCCAAAGTACTCGCAAGCAAGGATCTACACTACATATGCAACATTATCAAAGAGGGGTTGTATATATGGACTGGGCTGCAGAAATGCCAGAATAGAGAGAAGGCCTAGTCCTATCGAAGACTAGCATCTTCTGGAAACCACCATCTTGCAACAAACAAGAGGGAGTAGAGTAGCATAAAGTAAAGCGGTAGTAGTGTTATCAACCTCGGCCAGAGATCCTTTCTCGACTCCCTGCGAGAAAGCAATCCCAGAGCCATACTATCCAGTTATCATCACAATCAAATCCTCATCACCATCCAGTTCTCATCACAAGTATCCAGTTCTAGTTGTATCGATCGGGATACAACTCCAAGTGTCTGTCACCGTAGGACAGGCTATCGATAGATGTTTTCTTCCCTGCAGGGGTGCACCAACTTACCCACCACGCTCGATTGACTCCGGCCGGACACACTTTCCAGGGTCATGCCCGGCCTCGGCCAAACAATACGCCGCAACCCGACCTAGGCTTAAATAGAGAGGTCAAGCACGCCGGACTAAACCTATGCCCCCAGGGGTCATGGGCCATCGCCCCGGGAACTCCTGCACGTTGCGAACGCGGCCGGTGAGCAGACCTAGCTACCTCCCTAAAAAGGCAGGAGTTTACCAGTCCAACCCGGCGCGCGCCGCTCCGTCGCTGACGTCTATTAAGCTTCGGCTGATGCATAGGACGCAGAACGCCCATACTATGCCCACGTGATGGTTAGTGCTATCAGGCCAGAGGCCCCTCGGATCAAATATCCAAATCGTAGTGGATTAGGAACGCGCGGGTAACAAGCAGAGACTCACGAAAGAGGTGACCCCGTTGCCCCGTCTCGAGGACTTGCGGCAAGGGCTAAGAATGCCCGGCCCCGCCTCGTAATTATCTCACGGGCACCTTCCAGGTCAACCCGTCTCCACATCACTTTCCAAGTAACAGTTGTAAAGTCCAAGTATCCGTGTGTCCAAACATCAAGAGGAAAACCCAAGGAATCACCCTCGGCGGGTTCCACTCAATGTAATCATCAAGGTGAACGTAGAGGAATCACCCTCGAGGTTCACACTTGAGGGGTTGCACGACAGAGTCGTATCGGAAGTGGTTAAAGAGGAAATCACCCTCGATGACCATGACCGAATAGCTACACTACAGGGTTAACATCAGAAGTGTTGTAGAGGTCTCACCCTCGGCACTCGATAGTATCCCAGTAGTGTCGAGCAACTAAGGGGAAAGTGATGTGCGGTGCAGGGGCCTGGTCTTCAATCCCGTTGATCGGGTCTTCAATGATGAAGCAGGGGCAACAAGGACAAGGTGGGGGTCACTGATGGATCACTAACCAACCTATACTAAGCAGTTTAGGATAAGCCGGTAAGGTAACAATAAGCAGGTTACAAAAGGGGGCTATGCATCAGAATAGGAGCAAACAATAACAATAGCAAAATCTAATGCAAGCATGAGAGAATGGAATGGGCGATATCGGGATGATCAAAGGGGGGGCTTGCCTGGTTGCTCTGGCAAGGAGGGGGTCGTTGTCGACGACGTAGTCGATCACCGGGGCATCAGCGGCCTCGGGGTCTACCGGAGAGAAGAGGGGGAAGAAACAGTAAATATAAAGCAAACAAAGCATCACAAAGCATAACGTGGCAATATGTTGAGCCGGGAGTGACCTAACGTATGGCTATACGATAAAGGTGAAGTGAGAATTCAACCGGGAATGTATTCCCGGTTCCGGACCTGTGTCAGACAGATGACCGGAGGGCAAAAGTTCCATGTTCAGCATGCTAGGGGCATGTGACAGATGAACGGACCGCATATTCGGATTCGTTGGATTTTTCTGAGCAACTTTCATATAGAAAACATTTTCATCCGAGCTACGGTTTATTTTCTATGAATTTTTAAAGATTAAACCATTTCCTGGATTTATTTAAATTAACAGAAAGGAATATGACGTTAGCATGACATAAGCATAACGTCAGCGGTCGGCTGACCAGTTGACCAGTCAACTGGGGCCCACCGGTCAGTGACTGGAGCTGCCCAGTCAGCAAAGTTGACTGAGTCAACTTAGTTAACAGGGGCCCGCGGGGCCCAGCGTCAGTGACTCAGGTGATGGGGCCCACGCATCCAGGTTGGTGGCTGCGCCGGGGAGGGCTCCGGCGACCAAGGCGACGGCGGCGCCTCGCCGGAGTTGGCCGGAGCCGCGCTACAGGGGGCCTCCGGACCTACGGCTTGGACCTAAGGGCGCGGCCCGGCACCGCGCACACGATGGTGACAATGACTGGCGTCGGGGACGACCGGAGCATCGCCGGCGACGGAAAAGGCGGCGACGACCTTCGGGCGTGTGATGGCGGAGGCGAAGCAGCGTGCTACGGAACGAAAGGAAGGGCTGGGGAGGATCCCCGTGGTGCGGCGAGTCCAACGGGCTTGAGCCCGTGACCAAAAGGTCACCGGAGTCTCGCCGGCGACGAGCTCCGCGGCGCTGCGTTCGGGCGCACGTGGGGAAGCAGCTAGGGGGCGCGCCAAGTAGGCAAGGAGAGGGAGAAGGTAGGAGAGCTCACCGAGCGGCACGCCGACGGCCCTTGGTAGTTTAGGAGCGCAGGGGAAGCCGGAATTCGAGGGATCTCGCCGGCGACAAGGGCGGAAGGGGACGAGCTCGTGCGACGTCAGCGGTGCTTCCCAGCTCCACCTGGGGGCACCAGACGACGGAGTCGACCCCGGCGGAGCTTCACGACAAGACGGCGGAGCGAGGCGGTGGCTGTGGCCGCGGTGACGACGGAGAACGGCGGCGAGCGCGCTCGGGAGAGGCGGGCGAGCGAGACAGGGTGGAGGAAAGAGCAGGTGGAGTGGGTGGTGCAAGTGGAGGCGGGGATCGAGGAGGCGAGGAGGCGCAAGCCTTATCCCCTCGCTCGGGCGATGCCGGCGAGGCGGGTCCGGCGGGGACGGGCGCGCTCGGCCTCGCCCGGTCGGAGGAACAGGAGGAGGGGGGAGAGCGACAGGAAAGGGGGAGTGGGCCGGCTGGGATGGGCCGACGGCCAGCTGGGCCTGTCTCTGCGGCCTTAGGCCCAGGGGCAGGGGGGGTTTTCCTTTCCTTTTTTTGTAAACAGCTTTTGCATTTCTTTTCTTTTTCTTTTAGCCAATAAAGACTTTGCAAAAAAATTATGCCATTGGACAAAATAATCTCAAAGAATTATTAGGCACTGCCAAAAAAAGATTGTGAGGCTTTAGAAATAGTTTGCCATTTTCATAAATTAAAAAGGCATTTAATTTATTTCTTAGGCCACTGTTTGAAGTAGCTTAGGCCACTCAAACCTTTTTGCAAAAATGTTGGTTCACCACCAATATTAGTTGTGGATTATTCTGCACATGATGAACATTTTTGTTTTCATGTCTGAGCATTTTGAATTTCAGACAAAATTTGAATTTGAATTCAACTGGAATGTGAAAGAACATGAGACAATAATGATCAGGCACATGTTTAGCAAAAAGATTAACTTAACCCCAGGGGTTACTGTAGCATCATTACACCGGGGTGTTACAATATGGTATAGATCTGATTTGCTGGCAATCTTCGTGCGTCGTGCCCTTGTATCGTGGCTCGGTCCAATGTGAACCGACGCTTCCTACCCCACAATGACTCGCATTACGAGGCAGTTTTATTGGCACGTCCCGTCGAGGCAGAGATCGTGTCCCTCTTATTACGGGATTTTCCATCAATACGAGCGTGCGTGACCCCATGACGGCTGTTGGTATTACCCCATGTGTTTTTAGATAAGCCTCAAACGGTCACACCGGGGACTCTTGATATTCACCCTCTTTATAAAGGGGTCAAGACTTACGCCTCTATCTTCACCTTCATCGCGCCTTCCCGCACCTCGAGTTCTAACACCCAAAACCTAAGCTCCACCCCTTCGGAATCCGCCAGTATGTCCGGATCTGATCCTCAAGGCCGGTGGGTCGCCTCCTCGATCGAGGAGAAGGACATTGCGAAGCTTAGGGAGGTCGGATACCTAACCGTAGATATCCAGCACAGGCTTCCCGCTCCGGGGCAAGTTATCCCCACGCCGGAGCCCAGTGAGTGTGTTGTTTTTGTCCCACACTTCCTCCGTGGTTTGGGTTTCACCCTCCATCCTTTCGTGAGGGGGCTCATGTGCTATTATGGGCTGGAATTTCATGATCTAGCTCCAGATACCATCCTCCATATCTCGTCGTTCATTATTGTGTGCGAGGCTTTTCTCCATGTCACGCCACACTTCGGCTTATGGCTCAAGACCTTCAATGTGAAGTCGAAGATGATCGAGGGGCGACACGTGGAGTGTGGAGGTGCTGTAATAAGTAGAAACAACAATGCCCCATGGCCGGAGGGTTCTTTCCCGGAAGTATCTGACATATGGCAGCGGAGGTGGTTGTATGCCAAGGCCCCAAGGGGCACAAACTGGGTAGCCACCCCTGAGTTCCGCTCAGGCCCTCCGTCGCAGTTGGCATCCTGGACGAACGTATGATGTAATTGGGGCCCCGCAGGCGATGTACCAATACTGCAGAACCGCATCCGGGAGCTTCTCGAGAGGGATATCAACCTTGTTAGCGTAATGCAAGTGATGTTAATTCGGCGGACGTTGCCGTGCCAACACCGGCCTCTTCGGATGTGGGAGTTCAATCCAGAGGGTCCGCGGACTGTGAAGCACTTCTTCGGCTTAAAGCTCGAAGAGATGTGCAAATTATTCTTCGGACGGAAGGTAACGTGTCCAGATACCACCGAGGATGCGGGCCTAAGCTGCAACCACCTAGATACTCAAGTAAGTGGCCTTGATACTGGACACCCTGTTTTGTATTTGTCATACTTGTTTATTCTAAACATCATTCGTGTCCAGGAGTGGCTCATCAAGGTGGAGAGAATTAGGTGTCCGGCACCACTTCTCAAAGGCTCGCCCGCCCCTACCGTGGCCAAGATGCTCGACCGGGTACTCAGCCGAATGCCCTCGGGGAAAGACAAGGGGAAGGACGAGAAATCCGAACCCCACACACTACGCATCCGAACCGGGGATAGTCGGGGAGGAGAGGTCGAGGCCGCCTCCCCACGCGGGAAGAAGAGGGCCGCCTCCGAAGATTTGTAGGCAGAGATGCCCAAATTGGGGAAAAAGGGATCCCCAGGGGTCCCTGCCCCGACAGGCACCCTCACCGCATCATGCCCTCGAACGGGCCAACCCTCCAATGAGTCGTAAGTCAATCATTAACTTAAAGGTACTGTATTTCTCCTGGATCAATGACCAGGACTTAACTTTTTGCAGTCTGGCTGGCAGCTCTTCTCAACAGGGATCGTCTTCGGGCGACCTTCCTCCGGAGATGATGGAGAGCGAGACCCCACCCGCCTCTCAGGTTCTTGACGCGGGCGACACCGAGGTGTCGTCACGGAGGAGCCTGGATCCGCCAAGGCCGGAAGCCAACGCGTCAGCCGCCCTAAGTCCGGACGTACTGACGGGCTTACTGGAGCGAGCTGCGCTCTCGAAGGAGCACTGCTCATTAATGAGCGCGGTGCTCAAGAAGATTTCATCCGCGACAAGCGTTTGAATGAAGCATTCACAAGCCTGCTCAGAGGCTTTGAGCTATGTAATGGAAAACTCACTATTTCTTTGGTTGTAAGGCACGCGCTAGGTGTGCTCCATATAGATAGCAGCCCCTGAGACTCTGATTGCCCGCCCTAGGCGGCAAACGGGGGATCATAAACCAATGATAGTTCTGTAAACGTGTGCAGGTACCTGTGGGTCCGGCCGCCGACCCGTCCGTTGAAGTTGTCGAACTATCGAGGCAAATTGGGTCGATTGATGCCGATATTACTCTGATGAATGAGCGGCTGTATACATCACAAGGTATGTGCCCCGTCTCCCATTGCATAGGAAAACATTAAGGTGGCATGTATTAATATATTTTGTTCGGACTGCAGATGGTGCTGCTGCCGTGGAGGCCCTGAGGGCTAAACTTGCTCTAGCCAAGGAACAAACTCGGGTGAGCAATGCGGCTGCCCTAAAGGCGGCTGAGGAATTGAGAGCCGAACAGGCTGCTCATCGCCGAAGCAAGGAAAAGATAGCCGAAATGGCTATCGAGTTAAAACATGCCGCTGACCGGTATGAGCTCCTGAAGAAGGAGCGTGAAGATAAATCGGCTGACCTGAGCAAGGTGCTGAATGCCACCAAGGAAATATGGACCGAGCTTAGGGGTGCGCGGGAGGAGCTTTAATAGGCCAGAAAAATCACGACTAGAGGCTCCTACTTGCTGCGGACAAAGTTCTTCGATCCGAAGTACACTCCCCTTGATGGATGCTGGAGCTCGCCGGACGCGTATGCGGACTTGGCGAAGAGTACGGTTGATGCTTTGGAGTTCTTCAAAGGTCAGTGTGAAAAGGAGGTGGAGAAGCTTTTTTGGTTGTAGTTCCGTGCTCCCGCTCGCCCGCTGTCGTTAAGTGATAAGATGGCTGTTGTGGCGGAGCTTCACAGGTTGTCCGGGCTTGTGATGCGGTCCGTAATAGATCATATTTGGCTGAAGGAGCCTAAGCCGGACAGCTACTTTGGTTTAGTGCAACAGTTCCTTGGGGTCGTGCCCCGGATCGATGCCATGAGGAGGTCAGCATGCATAGAGGGTGCGCGGATGGCCCTTGCACGCGTTAAAGCGTATTGGATGGATATGGATGCCACTATGATAGCGTCTCAGGATCCGGTAGGGGGCCAATATCCGGCTGGGCACTACTTGGCATAGGTCACGGAGGGTGCCCGCCTGATAGAGGCGCAGTGCCCGAAGGATCTCCTCTTCGAGTGATGATTCAAATTATTGTAAAAATATTTTGATTAGAAGGTTATATGTATAATTTGTGTCTAAAAATATGAATGTGTCTCCTGTGCTGCCGTTTATATATATATATATATATATATATATATATATATATATATGTGTGTGTGTGTGTGTGTGTGTGTGTGTGTGTGTGTGTGTGTGTGTGTGTAATCCGAAAGATAGCAGCCGTTGGCTTCAGCCCCCACGCATATAATGCGGGGGCGTTCGCGAAAAAATGTGCCTGATCACTCTTTATCCAACGTCTTGGTCCGGCAAGGAGGTGATCGCACGTCGAACTAGGCAACCGGACTATATAGATGTAACACTTTCGCTTAGCCGCGGGATTCTAATATTGGGGCTACTATGTAGCCCCTGGTATCATCGCGTGCATCCGAATACGGGCGCGTATGTACCTGGCCGGGAAATGGCCCTTCGTTAAGGCGGAGGAATCCTAGAGATTCCCGTGAGTCGTCGAGTGGTTGATCAGTCTCTCGCTGTATCATGACGGTCAGTTTTCGGCTTTCTCTGTTGAGGTGCTCATCCGGAATAACCAGGGCACAATCGCAGTAGTTCTCCTTTGGCCAGCTTAGCCGATTATAACAGAACGTAAGGCAGCAAACCCAGGAGCCGGGTGATCCCAACATTTGACCAAAGACATGATTCGGAGCTGATGCATATAAGGCCAAACTCGTGACGCCGAACACTCCCGAAGGTATTCAGACTTTCTAACAGATGATGGGCTCAAGAATGCCCATTCATTATAAACCCTGTATGTCCAGGTGTGTGCATTAATCTGTCGTGGCATAATGCCAAAAAACGGCAGTATCCTCTGTGCGTATGGAACCCGTGGGATGATGAAACAACAAGAGGCAATAGAAAAGGTTTACACAGGAGCTTAATCTAAAAAGAAACCTGTCGGACGGGGCCCTGTTGCACGTCTGCGCCTTTGTCCCCGTTGTGCCGCATCCTGGAAGGGTATCGCGCGAACGTTGTCTGCCGAAAAAGGGGATCTCATAGAAGAGTGCAATGTAAGTGTGCGATGGATAGTAGAAAATGTAAAATGTTGGCCTGCCAATAAGGTTGAGCCGAGAGTGTGGGGCTTTATTATTAGCCCCTGGTGTCTGCTATAGGATTACATATACAATTGCCCTGGTTTAATGTGGGCTGTCGGACTCGTCTAACCGTGTCCGTGGTCTTAACGGCCTGGTATAATTTTGTTTAGAGGCCGCTTATAGTCCGGCCGCTAGGGCCGTCGCGTACTCCTCTGCGCGTGAAAAGCGTTCCGTTGTCCCACTAACAGTGATGACGCCGCGTGGACCGGGCATCTTGAGTGTAAGGTAGCCATAGTGCGGCAATGCGTTGAAGCGGGCGAAGGCCGTTCTTCCAAGCAATGCTTGATAGCTGCTTTGGAAGGGTGCGATGATGAAGACTAGTTCTTCGCTTCTGGAGTTGCCTGGAGAACCGAATGTTACCTCCAATATAACGGAGCCCTTGTTGTAGGCTTCAACGCCTGGTATCACCCCTTCAAAGGTGGTATGAATTTTGCTAATTCTGGATGAGTCTATCACCATCCTACGGATAGTGTCCTCATATATTAAATTGAGATTGCTGCCACCGTCCATGAGGACATGAGTGAGATGGTATCCGTCGATTGTTCGGTCAAGCACCAAGGCATTTGATCCTTCGCGTTGAATGCTAGTTCGGCCGTCTAGGTGATCGAAGGTGATCGAACAAGACATCCAGGGTGTGGGTACGATCGGCTCAATATCGCGTGCATCTTTATGGGCGCGTTCGTGCCTTCCCAAGGATGTGCGAGTGGCGTGAATCATGTTCACTGTTTTAACCTCTGGCGGGAATGTTTTCTGTCCCCCAGTGTTCGGTTGGCGAGGTTCATCCTCGTCTTCACTTGGTGTTTCCCTTCCCTTGTGTTCAGCGTTTAGCTTGCCGGCCTGCTTGAAGACCCAACACTCTCTGTGCATGTGGTTCGCAGGTTTGTCGGGGGTGCCATGAATTTGGCATAGTCTGTCCAGAACTCTGTTCAGACCGGACGGTCCCTCTTTACTGCCTTTAGGTTGCTTATTTTGCTGGTTAGGTTGAGAGCCTCGGAATCCGGCATTAACCGTTGTGTTGTCCGGGCTCTCTTCCTTGTTTTGGCGTTTATTTTTATTACGCCGTGGCTTCCCGTTGCCATCCCTTATTTCGGATGTGTTGGGGTTGCTGCTGCCTTTACGAGCAAGCCATCTATCTTCTCCCGCACAAAAGCGGTTCATAAGACTTGTTAGGGCTGCCATTGTCCTTGGCTTTTCTTGGCCGAGGTGTCTGGCGAGCCACTCATCCCGGATGCTGTGCTTGAATGCCGCTAAGGCTTCAGCATCTGGACAGTCAACGATTTGATTCTTCTTAGTGAGGAATCTATTCCAAAGCTTGCAGGCAGACTCTCCGGGTTGTTGGATTATGTGACTTAAATCGTCAGCATCCGGAGGCCGGACATAAGTCCCTTGAATATTGGCCCTGAAAGTGTCCTCTAGTTCTTCCTAGCTCCCGATTGAATTTTCGGGGAGGCTTTTCAACCAGTGCGGGGCTGGTCCCTTTTGTTTGAGGGGAAGGTATTTGATGGCATGGAGGTCATCTCCACGAGCCATGTGTATGTGGAGGATAAAGTCCTCGATCCATACCCCTGGGTCTGTCGTTCCGTCGTATGCCTCTATGTTTACAGGTTTAAAGCCCTGTGGGAATTCATGGTCCAGTACTTCATCAGTAAAGCACAGAGGGTGAGTAGCCCCTCTATATCTGGATGCGCGTTGCATGTTGTCGGTTGTTGTTGTGTTCGGTGCTTATTCCGAACTGGTGTTTGGTTGTCATAATTGTTTTGACGACCATAGTCCTTCGCCGGGGTGTCTATTTTAGATCCGTAGATGGACCTAGCTGTGCCAGCTTTCTTCTCCAGGTGCTCACGTAAATCGTGAGCGTCTTTGGCAGATGATTTGTTGCGATTATGAAGTGGTACTCCTGGTCTCTTGGTCGTGTTGTTCTTCGGTGGAACGGCCTCGTCATCGAATTCTGGCAGTAGCTTGCGTTTTGGGTAGCTCTTTGTATGGAGATTGTTGCCATATCTTTCTTCAGTGTCTAGCACTTTGTTCCATCTGCGATTGAGTGTTTCCTGTGCGGCTTTAAGCCGTTGCTTCAGCTTCTTCAGACTTCTTGCTGTGGCCATAAGCTTTCTATGGAGGTTCTCTTGTTCCACGCGTTCTTCCGGAACGATGAATGCATCATCGTCCGGACCGTCTTCTTGTCCTGGGCCGGATTGGTGAACTCGTCCCTCTGGATCGTTTTCTTCGGGCGTATGACCCGGACTATGTTCGGCGTGACCTGGTTCGTCCTACTCCATCGCTGGTTTTGTTTGGTCATTTTTTCCATCGGGGTTGACCGGAGTATCCATTCTTCTGGCGCTCTTGCTGATATTCTTACTGTTGCCGGATTTGGAACGGCGTCTGCGCCATCGCTTTGGCTTTTGCCCAGGGGTGTTATCTTCCGGATCGTCGCCATCGCCTTCCTTGGGCGTATCCACCATGTATATGTCGTGTGGCGAGACGTGAATCCGGCACCTCATAGATTCTGAGTCCTCTCCTGCATCGTCGTTCAGGCCGTCGATGCCTTCAGAGTCGAAGTCCAGCACGTCGGTTAAATCATCAACCGTGGCTATGAAGTGGGTGGTGGGTGGGCGACGAATGTCTTCGTCACCTGCTTCCCACTCGAGCCGGACATAGTTCGGCCCGAGATTCTCTGTCAAAGAGAGGGTTTTGAATGAGTTTAGTATGTCGCCGAAGGGTGAGTGCTGAAAGATGTCCGCCGCGGTGAACTCCATCACCGGAGCCCAACCGGGATCGGCGGACTCGGGGACGCACGGACTGGAGCCTTCAAACGGACATGAGTCTAGGGGCCCGGGGTCACCGGTTTCCTCAAAAGTGAAGCCTGTGTTCGGCTCCATCGCCGATGAGGGTACGGCCTGTGGGGCGGGGTCCAGCCCTCCCTCTTTAGGCAACGCAACCTGTCCTGGATTTAGGTCCGGGGCTTTTGCCGGGATGATATCCCAAGCAATGTTTGACAGCAGGTCTAAGCCGCACTCATCGTGACTGTTCGGCGCTGGCCCGAATCCGCCGAAGATCAAGTCTCCTCGGGTATCGCGGTGTGGTTCAGGTTTCCGAACCCGATTTGAGGGCCAGGGGCATAGCTATCGATCTGCTCCAAGTGGCCAAGTGAATTGGCCCGCAGCACGAAGCCGCCGAACACGAGGATCTGTCCGGGAAGGAAAGTCTCACCCTGGGCAGCGTCGTCAATGATGATCGAAGGAATCATCGAGCCTGATGGCGACGTCACAGAGGAATTCTCAATGAAAGCACCAATGTCGGTGTCAAAACCAGCGGATATCAGGTAGGGGGTCCCAATCTGTGCGTCAAGGCTGATGGTAACAAGAAGTAAGGGACACAGATGTTTACCCAGGTTCAGGCCCTCTCGATGGAGGTAAAACCCTACTTCCTGCTTGATTAATATTGATGATATGGATAGTACAAGAGTAGATCTACCACGAGATCATAGAGGCTAAAACCCTAGGAGCTAGCCTATGATGGTATGAATGTAATTGTGATCGGCCTTCTAAGGACCAACCTCTCCGGTTTATATAGACATCGGAGAGGGCTAGGGTTTACATGGAGTCGGTTACAAGGAAGGAAATATAATATCCAGATCACCAAGCTTGCCTTCCACGCCAAGGAAAGTCCCATCCGGACACTGGTCGGAGTCTTGAGTCTTGTATCTTCATGCTTCAATAGTCCGGACGTTGTACACAGTCCGGCTGTCTGGATACCCCCTAATCCAGGACTCCCTCAGCGGTACTACTGCCAATAGGCGGTACTACCGCACCTACTACTGCTCCTACTTTCGCATGGTCTGTTGGGAACCCGACACGAAAAACTGAGACCAGAGCAGAGAGCGGTAGTGCCAGCAGTACTAGCAGCGGTACTACCGCCAACAAGTGGCACTACTGCTGCCACCCGCGGTACTACCGCCAACAAGCGGTACTACTATTGCCACTCGTGGTACTACCGCTAGCAGCTTTCCACGACTCCATCTACACAACAAGGGGACAAAGCTCCATTGGCATGGAAAGAAGATAGGGTGCAAATATGAGTGTGTACGTGATGATTCCACCCAAACCTTTTTGAAGCGGACCCCCTCTTGATAGTACGGTCTTCCCTATGACTCAAGTCCACTGGAAATGAAATGCGGGAAATAAAATCGTCTTCAATATGAAACTCCGAGGGGCTCAAATCCTTCGGTGCCATATGTTTGATTATCTGAAATGCTCAATGCACATGATTAGTCCGCAAACACATTGTCATTAATCACCAAAACCACTTTCGGAGAAATATACCCTAACACCCTCTCCTCCCCTCGAGGGGACGGATGATTCTCCGTGTGTACTTGGCTGTTCATGGATGTCAATTCTGCGCGGGTCACGGTCAGATCTGAATCTGGCAGATAACCCTGCTTGGCAAATCACTCCAGCTGAAGGCGCGAGACTGTGGAGTGCTACGTCTTGAGCTTGCATTGGTTTTCATTGAAGAGGAAAGGGTGATGCAGCAATAGTAGCGTAAGTATTTCCCTCAGTTTTTGAGAACCAAGGTATCAATCCAGTAGGAGGCTCCTCAAAAGTCCCACGCACCTACACAAACAAACAAAGAACTCGCAACCAACACAATAAAGGGGTTGTCAATCCCTTCACGGCCACTTGCGAAAGTGAGATCTGATAGAGATAGTATGATAAGATAAATATATTTTTGGTATTTTATAATATAGATGCAAAAAGTAAAGATGCAAATAAAAGTAGATTGGAAGAAAATATGATAAGAGATAGACCCGGGGGCCATAGGTTTCACTAGAGGCTTCTCTCAAGATAGCATAAGTATTACGGTGGGTGAACAAATTACTGTCGAGCAATTGATAGAAAACTGAATAATTATGAGATTATCTAGGCATGATCATGTATATAGGCATCACGTCCGCAACAAGTAGACCGACTCCTGCCTGCATCTACTACTATTACTCCACACATCGACCGACTCCTGCCTGCATCTAGAGTATTAAGTTCATAAAGAACAGAGTAACGCATTAAGCAATATGACCCTATGTAGAGGGATAAACTCAAGCAATATGATATAAACCCCATCTTTTTATCCTCGATGGCAACAATACAATACGTGCCTTGCAACCCCTGCTGTCACTGGGTAAGGACACCGCAAGATTGAACCCAAAGCTAAGCACTTCTCCCATGGCAAGAAAGATCAATCTAGTAGGCCAAACAAAACTGATAATTCGAAGAGACTTGCAAAGATAACTCAATCATACATAAAAGAATTCATAGAAGATTCAAATATTATTCATAGATAAACTTGATCATAAACCACAATTCATCGGATCTCGACAAACACACCGCAAAAAGAGTTTACATCGAATAGATCTCCACAAGAGGGGGAGATTGGGAAAGAGAGGGCGAATAAAACGGCAAGGGTGGAGTGGGGGAGAGGAAAACGAGAGGCAAATGGAAAATAATGTAAATGCGAGGGAGATGGGTTTGTGATGGGTACTTGGTATGTCTTTACTTGAGCAAAGACCTCCCCGGCAACGGCGCCAGAAATCCTTCTTGCTACGTCTTGAGCTTGCGTCGGTTTTCCTTAAAGAGGAAAGGGTGATGCAGCAATAGTAGCGTAAGTATTTCCCTCAGTTTTTGAGAACCAAGGTATCAATCCAGTAGGAGGCTCCTCAAAAGTCCCACGCACTTACACAAACAAACAAAGAACTCGCAACCAACGCAATAAAGGGGTTGTCAATCCCTTCACGGCCACTTGCGAAAGTGAGATCTGATAGAGATAGTATGATAAGATAAATATATTTTGGTATTTTATAATATAGATGCAGAAAGTGAAGATGCAAATAAAAGTAGATTGGAAGCAAATATGATAAGAGATAGACCCGGGGGCCATAGGTTTCGCTAGAGGCTTCTCTCAAGATAGCATAAGTATTATGGTGGGTGCACAAATTACTGTCGAGCAATTGATAGAAAAGCGAATAATTATGAGATTATCTAGGCATGATCATGTATATAGGCATCACGTCCGCAACAAGTAGACCGACTCCTGTCTGCATCTACTACTATTACTCCACACATCGACCGACTCCTGCCTGCATCTAGAGTATTAAGTTCATAAAGAACAAAGTAACACATTAAGCAAGATGACATGATGTAGAGGGATAAACTCAAGCAATATGATATAAACCCCATCTTTTTATCCTCGATGACAACAATACAATACGTGCCTTGCAACCCTTGCTGTCACCGGGTAAGGTCACCGCAAGATTGAACCCAAAGCTAAGCACTTCTCCCATGGCAAGAAAGATCAATCTAGTAGGCCAAACCAAACTGGTAATTCGAAGAGACTTGCAAAGATAACTCAATCATACATAAAAGAATTCAGAGAAGATTCAAATATTATTCATAGATAAACTTGATCATAAACCCATAATTCATCGGATCTCGACAAACACACCGCAAAAAGAGTTTACATCGAATAGATCTCCACAAGAGAGGGGGATAACATTGTATTGAGATCCGAAAAGAGAGAAGAAGCCATCTAGCTAATAACTATCGACCCGTAGGTCTGTGGTAAACTACTCACAACTCATTGGAGGGGCTATGGTGTTGATGTAGAAGCCCTCCATGGTCGATTCCCCCTCCGGCAGAGTGCCGGTGAAGGCTCCAAGATGAGATCTCGCGGATACAAAAGGTTACGGTGGTGGAAATTGTGTTTTGTTGGCTCCCTATGTTGGGGTACGTAGTAATTTCAAAATTTTCCTACGCACACGCAAGATCATGGTGAAGCATAGCAACGAGAGGGGAGAGTGTTGTCCACGTACCCTCGTAGACCGAAAGCGGAAGCGTTATGACAACGCGGTTGATGTAGTCGTACGTCTTCACGATCCGACCGATCCAAGTACCGAACGTACGGCACCTCCGAGTTCAGCACACGTTTAGCTCGATGACGATCCCCGGACTCCGATCCAGTAGGGTGTCGGGGATGAGTTCCATCAGCACAAAGGCGTGGTGACGATGATGATGTTCTACCGATGCAGGGCTTCGCCTAAGCACCACTACGATATGACCGAGGTGGAATATGGTGAAGGGAGGCACCGCACACGGCTAAGGAATGATCACGAAGATCAAATTGTGTGTCATGGGGTGCCCCCCTGCCCCCGTATATAAAGGAGCCTAGGGGGAGGGGGCGGCCGGCCAAGGAGGGGCGCGCCAAGGGGAGTCCTACTCCCACCAGGAGTAGGACTCCTTTCCTAGTCCAACTAGGAGAAGGGGGGAAAGGAGGGGAGTGGAGAAGGAAGGGAGAGGGGGGGCCGCGCCCCAAACCCCTTGTCCAATTCAGACTGGGATTGGGAGGGGCGCCCGCCACCTCCTCGCTCCTTCCCACTAAGGTCCATTAAGGCCCAATACTCTTCCCCGTATTCCCTTAACTCCCCGGTACTCTGAAAAATACCCGAATCACTCGGAACCTTTCCGATGTCCGAATATAGTCGTCCAATATATCGATCTTTACGTCTCGATCATTTCGAGACTCCTCGTCATGTCCCCGATCTCATCCGGGACTCCGAACTGCTTCGGTACATCAAAACTCATAAACTCATAATAAAACTGTCATCGAAACCTTAAGCGTGCGGACCCTACGGGTTCGAGAACTATGTAGACATGATTGAGACACGTTTCCGGTCAATAACCAATTGCGGAACCTGGATGCTCATATTGGCTCCTACATATTCTTTGAAGATCTTTATCGGTCAAACCGCATAACAACATACGTTGTTCCCTTTGTCATCGGTATGTTACTTGCCCGAGATTCGATCGTCGGTATCTCAATACCTAGTTCAATCTCGTTACCGGCAAGTCTCTTTTACTCGTTATGTAATATATCATTCCGTAACTAACTCATTAGCTACATTGCTTGCAAGGCTTATAATGATGTGCATTACCAAGAGGGCCCAGAGATACCTCTCCGACAATCGGAGTGACAAAACCTAATCTCGAAATACGCCAACTCAACATGTACCTTTGGAGACACCTGTAGAGCTCCTTTATAATCACCCAGTTACGTTGTGACGTTTGGTAGCACACAAAGTGTTCCTCCGGTAAACGGGAGTTGCATAATCTCGTAGTTATAGGAACTTGTATAAGTCATGAAGAAAGCAATAGCAACATACTAAACGATCAAGTGCTAAGCTAACGGAATGGTTCAAGTCAATCACATCATTCTCCTAATGATGTGATCCCGTTAATCAAATGACAACACATGCCTATGGTTAGGAAACTTAACCATCTTTGATTAACGAGCTAGTCAAGTAGAGGCATACTAGTGACACTATGTTTGTCTATGTATTCACACATGTATTATGTTTCCGGTTAATAAAATTCTAGCATGAATAATAAACATTTATCATAAAATAAGGAAATAAATAATAACTTTATTATTGCCTCTAGGTCATAATTCCTTCAGTATCCCACTTGCACTAGAGTCAATAATCTAGTTCACATCGCCATGTGATTTAACACAAATATTCATATCTGTATATGATTAACACCCATAGTTCACATCGTCATGTGACCAACACCCAAACGGTTTACTAGAGTCAATAATCTAGTTCACATTGCTATGTGATTAACACCCAGAGAGTACTAAGGTGTGATCATGTTTTGCTTGTGAGAGAAGCTTAGTCAACGGGTCTGTCACATTCAGAGCCGTATGTATTTTGCAAATATTCTATGTCTACAATGCTCTGCACGGAGCTACTCTAGCTAATTGCTCCCACTTTCAATATGTATCCAGATTGAGACTTAGAGTCATCTGGATCGGTGTAAAATCTTGCACCAATGTAACTCTTTACGACGGGCTCTTTTATCACCTCCATAATCGAGAAATATTTCCTTAGTCCTCACTAAGGATATTCTTGACCAATGTCCAGTGATCTACTCCTAGATCACTATTGTACTCCCTTGCCAAATTCAGAGCAAGATATACAATAGGTCTAGTACATAGTATAGCATACTTTATAGAACCTATGACTGAGGCATAGGGAATGACTTTCATTCTCTTTCTATTTTCTGCCGTGGTCGGGATTTGAGTCTTACTCAATTTCATACCTTTGCAACACGGGCAAGAACTCTTTCTTTGACTGTTCCATTTTGAACTACTTCAAAATCTTGTCAATTGTATGTACTCATTGAAAATCTTATCAAGCGTCTTGATCTATCTCAATAGATCTTGATGCTCAATGTGTAAGTAGATTTACTGAGGTCTTTCTTTTAAAGAACTCCTTTCAAACACTCCTTTATGCTTTGCAGAATAATTCTACATTATTTCGATCAACAATGTGTCATTGACATATACTTATCAGAAATGTTGTAGTGCTCCCACTCACTTTCTTGTAAATACAGGCTTCACCGTAAGTCTGTACAAAACTATATGCTTTGATCAACTTATCAAAGCGTATATTCCAACTCTGAGATGCTTGCACCAATCCATAGATGGATCGCTGGAGCTTGCACATTTTGTTAGCACCTTTAGGATTGACAAAACCTTCTGGTTGCATCATATACAACTCTTCTTTAAGAAAACCATTAAGGAATGCAGTTTTGACATCCATTTGCCAGATTTCATAAAATGTGGCAATTGTTAACATGATTCGGACAGACTTAAGCATCGCTACAGTTGAGAAAATCTCATTGTAGTCAACACCTTGAACTTGTCAAAAACCTTTTTGCGACAAGTCGAGCTTTGTAGATAGTAACACTACTATCAACGTCCGTCTTCCTCTTGAAGATCCATTTATTTTCTATGGTTTTCTGATCAGCAGGCAAGTCCACCAAAGTCCACACTTTGTTCTCATACATGGATCCTATCTCAGATTTCATGGCCTCCAGCCATTTTGCGGAATCTGGGCTCATCATCGCTTCCTCATAGTTCGTAGGTTTATCATGGTCTAGTCACATGACTTTTAGAACAGGATTACCGTACCACTCTGGTGCGGACCGTACTCTGGAAGACCTACGAGGTTCTGTAGTAATTTGATCTGAAGTTTCATGATCATCATCATTAGCTTCCTCACTAATTGGTGTAGGAATCACTGGAACTGATTTCAGTGATGAACTATTTTCCAATTCGGGAGAAGGTACAGTTACCTCATCAAGTTCTACTTTCCTCCCACTCACTTCTTTCGAGAGAAACTCCTTCTCTAGAAAGGATCCATTTTTAGCAACAAATATCTTGCCTTCGGATCTGTGATAGAAGGTGTACCCAACAGTTTCCTTTGGGTATTCTATGAAGACGCACTTCTCCGATTTGGGTTTGAGCTTATTGGGATGAAACTTTTTCACATAAGCATCGTAGCCCCAAACTTTAAGAAACGATAACTTGGGTTTCTTGCTAGACCATAGTTCATATGGTGTCGTCTCAACGGATTTAGATGGTTCCCTTTTAACGTGAAGGCAGCTGTCTCTAATGCATAACCCCAAAACGATAATGGTAAATCAATAAGAGACATCATAGATCGCACCATATGCAATAAAGTGCGGTTACGACATTCGGACACACCATAACGTTGTGGTGTTCCAGGTGGCGTGAGCTGTGAAACTATTCCACATTGTTTTATATGAAGGCCAAACTCATAACTCAAATATTCTCCTCCACGATCAGATCGTAGAAACTTTATTTTCTTGTTATGATGATTCTCCACTTTACTCTGAAATTCTTTGTATCAGACTTATGTTTCATCAAGTAGATATACGCATATCTGCTCAAATCATCTGTGAAGGTTAGAAAATAACGATACTTGCCACGAGCCTTCATACTCATTGGTCTGCATACATCAGTACGTATTATTTCCAACAAGTCAGTAGCTCGTTCCATTGTTCCGAAGAACGGAGTTTTAGTCATCTTGCCCAAAAGGCACGGTTCGCAAGCATCAAATGATTCATAACCAAGTGATTCCGAAAATCCATCTTTATGGAGTTTCTTCATGCGCTTTACACCGATATGACCCAAATGGCAGTGCCACAAATAAGTTGCACTATCATTATTAACTTTGCATCTTTTAGCATCAATATTATGAATATGTGTATCACTACGATCGAGATCCAACAAACTATTTTCATTGGGTGTATGACCATTGAAGGTTTTATTCATGTAAATAGAACAACAATTATTCTCTGATTTTAAATGAATAACCGTATTGCAATAAACATGATCAAATCATATTCATGCTCAATGCAAACGCCAAATAACATTTATTTAGGTTTAACACTAATCCCAAAAGTATAGGGAGTGTGCGATGATGATCATATCAATCTTGGAACTACTTCCAACACTCATCGTCACTTCCCCTTCAACTAGTCTCTGTTTATTCTGTAACTCCTGTTTCGAGTTACTAATCTTAGCAACCGAACAAGTATCAAATACTCAGGGGCTACTATAAACACTAGTAAGGCATACATCAATAACCTGTATATCAAATATACCCTTGTTCACTTTGCCATCCTTCTTATCCACCAAATATTCAGGGCATTTCCGCTTCCAGTGACCATTTCTTTTGCAGTGTAAGCACTCAGTTTCAGGCTTTCGTCCAGCTTTGGTCTTCTTCACGGGAGTGACAACTTGTTTGCCACTCTACTTGAAGTTTCCCTTTCTTTCCCTTTGCCCTTTTTTGAAACTAGTGATCTTTGTCAATCATCAACACTTGATGCTCTTTCTTGATTTCTACCTTCGTCGATTTCAACATCAAGAAGAGCTCGGGAATCGTTTACGTCATCCCTTGCATACTATAGTTCAACATGAAGTTCTAGTAACTTAGTGATGGTGACTAGAGAATTCTGTCAATCACTATCTTATCTGGAAGATTAACTCCCACTTGATTCAAGCGATTGAAGTACCCAGACAATCTGAGCACATGCTCACTAGTTAAGCGATTCTCCTCCATCTTTTAGCTACAGAACTTGTTGGAGACTTCATATCTCTCAACTCGGGTATTTGCTTGAAATATCAACTTCAATTTCTGGAACATCTCATATGGTCCATGACGTTCAAAACATCTTTGAAGTCCCGATTCTAAGCCGTTAAGCATGGAGCACTAAACTATCAAGTAGTCATCATATTGAGCTAGCCAAACATTCATAACGTCTGCATCTGCTCCTGCAATAGGTCTATCACCTAGCGGTGCATTAAGGACATAATTCTTCTATGCAGCAATGAGGATAAACCTCGGATCACGGATCCAATCCGCATCATTGCTACTAACATCTTTCAACACAATTTTCTCTAGGAACATATCAAAATAAACATATGAAAGCAACAACGCAAGCTATTGATCTACAACATAATTTGCAAAATACTACCAGGACTAAGTTCATGATAAATTTAAGTTCAATTAATCAAATTACTTAAGAACTCCCACTTAGACAGACATCTCTCTAGTCATCTAAGTGATCACGTGATCCAAATCAACTAAACCATGTCCGATCATCACGTGAGATGGAGTAGTTTTCAATGGTGAACATCACTATGTTCATCATATCTACTATATGATTCACGTTCGACCTTTCGGTCTCTGTGTTCCGAGGCCATATCTGTATATGCTAGGCTCGTCAAGTTTAACCTAAGTATTCCGCGTGTGCAACTGTTTTGCACCCGTTGTATTTGAACGTAGAGCCTATCACACCCGATCATCACGTGGTGTCTCAGCACGAAGAACTTTCGCAACGGTGCATACTCAGGGAGAACACTTCTTGATAATTAGTGAGAGATCATCTTAAAATGCTACCGTCAAACTAAGCAAAAAAAGATGTATAAAACATAAACATCATATGCAATCAAAATATGTGACATGATGGCCATGATCATCTTGCGCCTTTGATCTCCATCTCCAAAGTACTGTCATGATCTCTATCGTCACCGACACGACACCATGATCTCCATTATATGGATCTATATCAGTCGTCACATGGTCATCTCGCCAACTATTGCTCTTGCAACTATTGCTATCGCATAGCAATAAAGTAAAGCAATTATTTGGCGCTTGCATCTTATGCAATAAAGAGACAACCATAAGGCTATTGCCAGTTGCCAATAACTTCAACAAAACATGATCATCTCATACAACAACTTATATCTCATCACGTCTTGACCATATCACATCACAACATGCCCTGCAAAAACAAGTTAGACGTCCTCTACTTTGTTGTTGCAAGTTTTACGTGGCTGCTACAGGCTGAGCAAGAACCGTTCTTACCTACACATCAAAACCACAACGATAGTTCGTCAAGTTAGTACTGTTTTAACCTTCGCAAGGACCGGGCGTAGCCACACTTGGTTCAACTAAAGTTGGACAAACAGACACCCGCCAGCCACCTATGTGCAAAGCACGTCGGTAGAACCAGTCTCGCGTAAGCGTACGCGTAATGTCGGTCCGGGACGCTTCATCCAACAATACCACTGAACCAAAGTATGACATGCTGGTAAGCAGTATGACTTGTATCGCCCACAACTCACTTGTGTTCTACTCGTGCATATAACATCTACGCATAAAACCTAGGCTCGGATGCCACTGTTGGGGAACGTAGTAATTTCAAAAAATTCCTACGCACACGCAAGATCATGGTGATGCATAGCAACGAGAGGGGAGAGTGTTGTCCACGTACCCTCGTAGACCGAAAGCGGAAGCATTATGACAACGCGGTTGATGTAGTCGTACGTCTTCACAATCCGACCGATCCAAGTACCGAACGTACGGCACCTTCGAGTTCAGCACACGTCCAACTCGATGACGATCCCCAGACTCCGATCCAGCAGGGTGTCGGGGATGAGTTCCGTCAGCACGATGGCATGATGACGATGATGATGTTCTACCGACGTAGGGCTTCGCTTAAGCACTGCTACGATATGACCGAGGTGGAATATGGTGGAGGGAGGCACCGCACACAGGTAAGGAACAATCACGAAGATCAACTTGTGTGTCATGGGGTGCCCCCCTGCCCCCGTATATAAAGGAGCCAAGGGGGAGGGGGCGGCCGGCCAAGGAGGGGCGCGCCAAGGGGAGTCCTACTCCCACCGGGAGTAGGACTCCTTCTTTCCTAGTCCAACTAGGAGAAGAGGGAAAGGAGGGGAGTGGAGAAGGAAGGGAGAGGGGGGCCGCGCCCCAAACCCCTTGTCCAATTTGGACTGGGCTTGGGAGGGGCGCGCGCCACCTCCTGGCTCCTTCCCACTAAGGCCCATTAAGGCCCAATACTCTTCCCCGTATTCCCGTAACTCTCCGGTACTCTGAAAAATACCCGAATCACTCGGAACCTTTCCAATGTTCGAATATAGTCGTCCAATATATCGATCTTTACGTCTCGATCATTTCGAGACTCCTCGTTATGTCCCCGATCTCATCCGGGACTCCGCACTGCTTCGGTACATCAAAACTCATAAACTCATAATAAAACTGTTTTTTTAAATGGAGACAGTAGGAAAGGCTCCTACTGCATATATATTAAAAAGCAATCAAGAGCTATTACATGGTGGTAATTACAAAGGATGGTAGTGGGGTCTAGAGCTAGGACCTAGATCAGGGTGCTAAGAAGAGTCCTGTGGTAGATTTTGCAAGATGGAAGAGACCACATGTCTCTTATGAGCAGGCAGTCTATATTGTATGTTATAAAAATCAGACTTGAACGGAGCCCACCAAGAGGTCATAATAAAACTGTCATCGAAACCTTAAGCGTGCGGACCCTACGGGTTCGAGAACTATGTAGACATGACCGAGACACGTTTCCGGTCAATAACCAATAGTGGAACCTGGATGCTCATATTGGCTCCTACATATTCTACGAAGATCTTTATCGGTCAAACCGCATAACAAAATACGTTGTTCCCTTTGTCATCGGTATGTTACTTGCCCGAGATTCGATCGTCAGTATCTCAATACCTAGTTCAATCTCGTTACCGGCAAGTCTCTTTTACTCGTTATGTAATGCATCATTCCGTAACTAACTCATTAGCTACATTGCTTGCAAGGCTTATAGTGATGTGCATTACCGAGAGGGCCCAGAGATACCTCTCCGACAATCGGAGTGACAAAACCTAATCTCGAAATACGCCAACTCAACATGTACCTTTGGAGACAC
The DNA here is from genome assembly GCF_018294505.1 of Triticum aestivum. Lineage (NCBI taxonomy): Eukaryota > Viridiplantae > Streptophyta > Magnoliopsida > Poales > Poaceae > Triticum > Triticum aestivum. Next base: position 398,768,603 of record NC_057798.1, on the reverse strand, counting down.
CTGTAGAACTCCTTTATAATCACCCAGTTACGTTGTGACGTTTGGTAGCACACAAAGTGTTCCTCCGGTAAACGGGAGTTGCATAATCTCATAGTTATAGGAACTTGTATAAGTCATGAAGAAAGCAATAGCAACATACTAAATGATCAAGTGCTAAGCTAACGGAATGGGTCAAGTCAATCACATCATTCTCCTAATGATGTGATCCCGTTAATCAAATGACAACACATGCCTATGGTTAGGAAACTTAACCATCTTTGATTAACGAGCTAGTCAAGTAGAGGCATACTAGTGACACTATGTTTGTCTATGTATTCACACATGTATTATGTTTCCGGTTAATACAATTCTAGCATGAATAATAAACATTTATCATAAAATAAGCAAATAAATAATAACTTTATTATTGCCTCTAGGGCATAATTCCTTCACCCTGGATGTTTTCGGGGTACGTAGGCTTATATAGGACGAAGAAGTACATCGGTGGACGCCCGAGGGGCCCATGAGACAGGGGGCGCGCCCTCCTATCTCGTGGAGGCCTCAGCTGCTTCTTGACTTGCACTCCAAGTCCTCTAGATCACGTTCATTCCAAAAATCACGCTCCAGAAGGTTTCATTCCGTTTGGACTCCGTTTGATATTCCTTTTCTTCGAAATACTAAAATAGGCAAAAAAACAGCAATACGGGCTGGGCCTCCGGTTAGTAGGTTAGTCCAAAAAATGATATAAATGTGTAAAATAAAGCCCATAAACATCCAAAAGAGGTAATATAATAGCATGGAACATTCAAAAATTATAGATACGTTGGAGATGTACCACGCAGCTGCCCCAATCGCCTCTGACAGGGCCATGAGGGTGCCTCGAGGAGCCTGCATCACTCGCCATGAGAGCTCTAGAGGATGGACTTGAGAGATGGGGATGCTGGCGTGATTGGTTTGGAAATAAAGGGTTGGGCCCGTGAGGTAAATCGACTCAATTAGCTCATAAATATAAATGAGAAGAGACCAACGCTTTGACATTTCGCGACTCACTTACCCATAAAGGCGCGGTTGCCAAGGTCCACTTGGCAGGACTGCTAGTGTTTGAAGACTCCTTAGAGGGGAACTCACCTGTCGAGCCGAAGACTTCGGATCTGAAGACTAGCAAAGTTGTCGTCGGCATTGAAAATCCACTCAGGGGCTACTGACGGTGTCCTGGATTGGGGGAGGTGCTAACCTAGTCGGCCCACGATCCTCGGGTAGGGCGACGGACCCTCATTCGTGATCAAGATGGACTCCTAAGGCCATATGCAGGAGGCGTGATCAAGAATACCTCCACCGAAGACTTAACATATACTCTAAGATGTCTGCCGCCACCTTGCTCCTAGATACCAACCTTGTAACCCTAGATACCCTCCCTGGTATATATATATATATATATATATATATATATATATATATATATATATATATATATATATATATATATAAGACATACAGTTTAGTGATACGTCCATTTTGCATCATGCTTTTATGTCAATATTTATTGCATTATGGGTTGTTATTTCACGTTATGTCACAATACTTATGGCTATTCTCTCTTATTTTACAAGGTTTACATGAAGAGGGAGAATGCCGGCAGCTGGAATTCTGGGCTGGAAAAGGAGCAAATATTGAAGGCCTATTCTGCGCAACTCCAAAAGTCCTGAAACTCCACGGAATATCTTAAAAGAAAAAAAGAAAAATTGTCGCCAAAGATGAAGGCCAGGGGGCCCACACCCTGCTCACGAGGTAGGGGGGCGCGCCCCCCTACCTCGTGGCCCCCCTGGTGGCTCTCCGACGTCCATCTTCTCCTATATGAAGTCTTTCGATGAGAAAAAAATAGAAGGCAACCTTTCGGGACGAGACTCCGCCGCCATGAGGCGGAACCTTGGCGGAACCAATCTAGGGCTCCGGCAGAGCCGTTCTGCCTGGGACACTTCCCACCGGGAGGGGGAAATCATCACCATCGTCATCACCAACGCTCCTCTCATCGGGAGAGGGCAATCTCCATCAACGTCTTCACCGGCACCATCTCATCTCCAAACCCTAGTTCATCTCTTGTATCCAATTCTTGTCTCCAAGTCCGGGATTGGTGCTAGTAGGTTGCTAGTAGTGTTGATTACTCCTTGTAGTTGATGCTAGTTGGTTTATTTGGTGGAAGATCATATGTTCAGATCCTTTATGCATATTATTACCCCTCTGATTATGAACATGAATATGCTTTGTGAGTAATTACGTTTGTTCCTGAGGACAAGGGAGAAGTCTTGCTATTAGTAGTCATGTGAATTTGGTATTCGTTTGATATTTTGATAAGATGTATGTTGTCTAACCTCTAGTGGTGTTATGTGAACGTCGACTACATAACACTTCACCATTATTTGGGCCTATAGGAAGGCATTGGGAAGTAATAAGTAGATGATGGGTTGCTAGAGTGACAGAAGCTTAAACCCTAGTTTATGCGTTGCTTCGTAAGGGGCTGATTTGGATCCATATGTTTCATGCTATAGTTAAGTTTACCTTAATACTTTTGTTGTAGTTGCGGATGCTTGCAATAGAGGTTAATCATAAGTGGGATGTTTGTTCAAGTAAGAACAGCACCCAAGCACCGGTCCACCCACATATCAAATTATCAAAGTACTGAACGCGAATCATATGAGCGTGATGAAAACTAGCTTGACGATATTCCCATGTGTCCTCGGGAGCACTTTTCCTATTATAAGACTTTGTCCAGGCTTGTCCTTTGCTACAAAAAGGATTGGGCCACCTTGTTGCACTTTATTTACTTTTGTTACTTGTTGCTCGTTACAATTTATCCTATGACGAAACTATCTGTTACCACTTATTTCAGTACTTGCAGAGAATACCTTGCTGAAAACCGCTTATCATTTCCTTCTGCTCCTCGTTGGGTTCGACACTCTTACTTATCGAAAGGATTATGATAGATCCCCTATACTTGTGGGTCATCAAGACTCTTTTCTGGCGCCGTTGTCGGGGAGTGAAGCGCCTTTGGTAGGTGGAATTTGGTAAGGAAAAATTTATATAGTGTGCTGAAATTTTCTGTCACTTGTTACTATGGAAAGTAATTGTCTGAGGGGCTTGTTCGGGGTATCTTCACCCCATCCAGTAGAGCAAAGAGTTGCTCCTCAACCTACTGAACCTACTAAACCTATTGAAAATGAAACTCCTTTTCAGATTCCTTCAGGTATGATGGAAAAACTGTAGCTAACACTTTTACAGGAGATGGAACAAAGCATCCTAATGAACATCTACACTATGTGGATGATGTTTGTGGACTATTTAAGCTTGCAGGTATACCCGATGATGTTGTTAAGAAGAAGGCTTTCCCTTTATCTTCGAAGGGAGATGCATTGACATGGTATAGGCTATGTGATGATATGAGATCATGGAACTATAAAAGATTGAAATTGGAATTTCATCAAAAGTATTACCCTATGCATCTTGTTCATCGTGATCGCAATTATATATATAATTTTTGGCCTCGCGAAGGAGAAAGCATCGCTCAAGCTTGGGGGAGGCTCAAATCAATGTTATATTCATGCCCCAATCATGAGCTTCCAAGGGAAATAATTATGCAAAGTTTTTATGCTCGGCTTTCTGATAACAATCGCACCATGCTTGATACTTCTTGTGTTGGTTCTTTTATGATGAAGACTATTGAATTTAGATGGAATTTATTGGATAGAATTAAACGCAACTCTGAAGATTGGGACCTCGACGAAGGTAAGGAGTCAGGTATGACACCTAAGTTTGATTGTGTTAAATCTTTTATGGATACCGATATTTTCCATAAGTTTAGCACTAAATATGGACTTGACTCTGAGATAGTAGCTTCTTTCTGTGAATCTTTTGCTACTTATGTTGATCTCCCCAAGGAGAAGTAATTTAAATATCATCCTCCCATAGAAGTAAAAGTAGTTGCACCTATTAAAGTTTAAGAAAAGACTGTAACTTATAATGATCCTATTGTTCCCACTTCTTATGTTGAGAAACCACCTTTCCCTGTTAGAATGAAGGATCATGCTAAAGCTTCAAGTGTTGTTCGTAAAAGCAATATTAGAACTTATACACCTTCTGAGCAATTCAAAGTAGAACCCAATATTGCTATTGTTAAAGATCTCTTGTCTGATAATATTGTTGGGCATGTTATTCAATTCTGTGGTGAAACTGCTAGAATTGCTAAACCCTGTGATAGAGATAAACATAGACCTGTGGTAGGCGTGCCTGTTATTTCTGTGAAAATAGGAGATCATTGTTATCATGGCTTATGTGATATGGGTGCTAGTGCTAGTGTTATACCCATTGACTTATACAAAGAAATTATGCATGATATTGCACCTGCTGAGTTAGAAAATATTGATGTTACAATTAAACTTGCCAATAGAGATATTATATCTGCAATAGGAATTGTTAGAGATGTTGAAGTCTTGTGTGGAAAAACCAAATATCCCGCTGATTTTCTTGTTCTTGGTTCTCCACAAGATAGCTTTTGTCCTATTATATTTGGTAGACCCTTCTTGAATACTGTTAACGCTAAGATAGACTGCGAAAAGAATGTTGTTACTATTGGCTTGGATGATATGGTTCATGAGTTTAATTTCTCTAAATTTAGTAAACAACATCGTGAGGAAGAATTGCCTAGTAAGGATGAAATTATTGGTTTTGCTTCTATTGTTGTACCTCCTAGTGATCCTTTAGAACACTATTTGCTAGACCATGAAAATGATATGTTCATGAATGAAAGAAGGGAAATAGATGAAGTATTCTTTAAACAGGAACCTATTCTGCAACACAATTTGCCTGTTGAAATCCTAGGGGATCCTCCTCCACCCAAGGGTGATCTCGTGTTTGAGCTTAAACCGTTGCCTGATAATCTTAAATATGCTTATCTTGATGAAAAGAAAATATATCCTGTCATTATTAGCGCTAACCTTTCAGAGCATGAAGAAGAAAGATTATTGAAAACTCTGAAGAAGCATTGTGCCGCTATTGGATATACTCTGGATGATCTTAAGGGCATCAGTCCCACTCTATGTCAACATAAAATAAATTTGGAAGCGGATGCCAAACCAGTTTGTGATCCTCAACGACGTTTGAATCCTAAAATGAAAGAAGTGGTAAGAAAAGAAATACTCAAGCTTCTGGAGGCAGGTATAATCTACCCCGTTGCTGATAGTCAGCAGGTAAGTCATGTCCATTGTGTCCCTAAGAAGGGAGGTATTACTGTTGTCCCTAATGATAAAGATGAATTGATTCCGCAAAGAATTATCACATGTTATAGGATGGTAATTGATTTCCGCAAATTAAATGAGGCTACTAAGAAAGATCATTACCCCTTACCTTTTATTGATCAAATGCTAGAAAGGTTATGCAAACATACACATTATTGCGTTCTAGATGGTTACTCTGGTTTTTCTCAAATACCAGTGTCGGCTAAGGATCAATCAAAGACTACTTTTACATGCCCTTTTGGTACTTCTGCTTATAGATGTATGCCTTTTGGTCTATGTAATGCACCTGCTACCTTTCAAAGATGCATGATGGCTATATTCTTTGACTTTTGCGAAAAGATTTGTGAGGTTTTCATGGATGACTTTTCCATCTATGGTTCCTCTTTTGATGATTGCTTGAGCAATATTGCTCGAGTCTTGCAGAGATGTGAAGAAACTAATCTTGTCTTGAATTGGGAAAAGTGCCACTTTATGGTTAATGAAGGTATTGTCTTGGGGCACAAAGTTTCTGAAAGAGGTATTGAAATTGATAAAGCCAAGGTTGATGCTATTGAAAAGATGCCATGTCCCAAGGACATCAAAGGTATAAGAAGCTTCCTTGGTCACGCTGGATTTTATAGGAGGTCCATTAAGGACTTCTCAAAAATCTCTTGGCCTCTGACTAATTTATTACAAAAAGATGTACCATTTGTCTTTGATGATGATTGTGTAGAAGCATTTGAAATACTTAAGAAAGCATTAGTCTCTGCACCTGTTGTTCAGCCACCTGATTGGAATTTACCCTTTGAAATTATGTGTGATGCTAGTGATTATGCTGTAGGTGCTGTTCTAGGGCAAAGAGTTGAAAAGAAATTAAATGTTATCCATTATTCTAGTAAGACTCTAGACAATGCTCAAAGAAACTATGCTACTACCAAAAAGGAACTTTTAGTAGTTGTATTTGCTTGTGATAAATTCAGACCCTATATTGTTGATTCTAAAGTAACTATTCACACTGATCATGCTGCTATTAAATATCTTATGGAAAAGAAAGATGCAAAACCTAGACTCATTAGATGGGTTCTCTTGCTGCAAGAATTTGATTTGCATATTGTTGATAGAAAAGGAGCTGAGAACCCTGTTGCGGACAACTTATCTAGGTTAGAGAATGTTCTTGATGACCCACTACCTATTGATGATAGCTTTCCTGATGAACAACTAAATGTCATAAGCACTTCTCGTAGCACTCCATGGTATGCTGGTTATTCTAATTATATTGTTGCTAAATTTATACCACCTAGCTTCACATACCAACAAAAGAAAAAAAATCTATGACTTGCGACATTACTTTTGGGATGACCCACATCTTTATAAAGAAGGAGTAGATGGTGTTATTAGACATTGTGTACCTGAGCATGAACAGGAACAGATCCTACGCAAGTGTCACTCCAAAGCTTATGGAGGACACCACGCTGGAGACAAAACTGCACATAAGGTATTGCAATCCGGTTTTTGTAGGCCTACTCTCTTTAAGGATGCCCGTAAGTTTGTTTTGTCTTGCGATGAATGTCAAAGAATTGGTAATATTAGTAGACGTCAAGAAATGCCTATGAATTATTCACTTGTTATTGAACCATTTGATGTTTGGGGCTTTGATTATATGGGACCTTTTCCTGCCTCTAATGGATATACACATATTTTAGTTGCTGTTGATTACGTTACTAAGTGGGTAGAAGCTATCCCAACTAGTAGTGTTGATTATAACACCTCTATTAAAATGCTTAAGGAAGTTATTTTTCCGAGGTTTGGAGTCCCTAGATATTTAATGACTGATGGTGGTTCACACTTTATTCATGGTGATTCCCGTAAGATGCTTGCTAAATATGATGTTAATCATAGAATTGCATCTCCTTATCACCCGCAGTCTAGTGGTCAAGTAGAATTGAGCAATAGAGAGCTCAAATTAATTTTGCAAAAGACTGTCAATAGGTCTAGAAAGAATTGGTCCAAGAAACTGAATGACACATTATGGGCCTATAGAACTGCATATAAGAATCCTATGGGTATGTCTCCATATAAAATGGTCTACGGAAAAGCATGTCACTTACCTCTCGAACTAGAACATAAGGCATACTGGGCTATTAAAGAGCTCAACTATGATTTCAAACATGCCGGTGAGAAGAGGTTATTTGATATTAGCTCACTTGATGAATGGAGAACCCAAGCTTATGAAAATGCCAAGTTGTTTAAAGAAAAAGTTAAAAGATGGCATGACAAAAGAATACAAAAGCGTGAGTTTAATGTAGGTGATTATGTATTGCTATACAACTCTCGTTTAAGATTTTTTGCAGGAAAACTTCTCTCTAAATGGGAAGGTCGCTACATTATCGAGCAGGTCTATCGTTTCGGTGCCATAAAAATCAACAACTTCAAAGGCACAAATCCAAAGGTGGTAAACGGTCAAAGGATCAAACACTATATCTCAAGTAATCCTATAAATGTTGAAACCAATATTATTGAAACCGTAACCACGGAGGAATACATAAGGGACACTTTCCAGAACGTCCCAGACTCCGAAAAGGAATAGGTATGTGGTACGGTAAGTAAACCGACTCCAAAACAATTTTTAAGGCAATATTTCTCCGTTTTGGAATATTTAGAAAAATAGAAAAATAAGTAGCAATTCTGGGAGGACACGAGGCCTCCACGAGGGTGGAGGGCGCGCCCTACCCCTCTGGGCGCGCCCCCCTGCCTCGTGAGCACCTCGTGTGCCCTCCGGACTCCGTTTCCTTGCATGATACGTATTTTGGTCGGTAAAATTCATTATATATACTCCCGAAGGTTTTGACTCTCTTATCACGCAAATCTCCCCTATTTTTGTTTCGAGCTATTCCTGTTGCGGATTTAGAACAAGATGTCGTCCCAAGATTCGGAGGGAGAGAGCTACATGGCTGATTATATTGCAAACCCAAAAGTATATGGGGATGTGGAACATTATGGCTGGACCATGGAGGAAGAAGAAGACTATGATCCAAATAGGAAGGAGGAAACAACTTCCGATGAAGAGGACTATCCACTACCTCAACCTGGTGATATGCATGTGGAGTTCAAGAAGTCAAGCCTCCCTAAGGTCCCATCTATCCCACCTCGTTTTTCGCAGGACAGCAAGGCAGCGCTATGCAAAAAGATAATGAAACTTGAGCTCGAGAATGAGGGTCTAAGGGAGGAAAATTTTAGCCTCGGACGCAAGCTAGAGAAGAAAAATGCAACACCTCCACCACCAACAACAAAGAAGGAGGTATAATCACATGGGTATGGGCACTCCCCTTGGCAACTGCCAAGCTTGGGGGAGGTGCCCTGGTATCGTATCACCATCACAACTCCTATCTTTACCGTTTTCTTAGTTCAATCCTTTTAGTAGTATCTTGATTTAGTAGAATAAAGTTATGGCATGATCTAGTTTTGAGTTTTGCTTTATGATCCTTCTTTGTAATCGAGTCTGTGAGCTATATAATAAAGATTAGTGTTGAGTCAAGGGATTGAGTATTTTGCCATGATCTTGGGTGATTAGAAGAAAAAGAATAAAAAGAATCAAAGAGTTCATATTGATCTTAGTGAAATTAATGACTTCACATAGAAAGAGTATGATGATTAAAAGTGTTGGGAGTTGGCAAATATAGCTTTGGTCATCGTTGCAATTAATAGGAAGTAATAAGGAAAGAGAGGTTTCACATATAGATATATTATCATTGACATATTTTATGATTGGGAGCACTCATTAAAATATGACATGCTAAATAGTTGAGGTTGGACAAGGAAGACAACATAATGAGTTATGTTTTCTTACATCTAAGATAAAGTATGTTGTTATGGATCCTCTACCGTGTTGAGCTTTCCTTTCCCCCCTCATGCTAGCCAAATTCTCAGCACCAAGTAGAAATACTACTTGTGCTTCCAAATACCCTTAAACCAGTTTTGCCATGAGTCCACCATAACTACCTATGGATTGAGTAAGATCCTTCAAGTAAGTTGTCATCGGTGCAAGCAATAAAAATTTCTCTCTAAATATGCATGACTTATTAGTGCGGAGAAAATAAACTTTGTACAAACTTGTTGTGGACGCAATAAAAGCGACGGACTGCATAATAAAGGTCCACATACAAGGGGCAATATAAAGTGGCGTTCTTTTGCATTAAGATTTTGTGCATCAACCCTAAACGCGCATAACAACCACTGCTTCCCTCTGCGAAGGGCCTATCTTTTATTACTATCCTCTACCTTATGCAAGAGTCATGGTGATCTTCACCTTTCCCTTTTTATTTTATCCTTTGGCAAGCTCGGCATGTTGGAAAGAACATGATATATATACCTAATTGGATGTAGGGGAGCATGAATTATTATTGTTGACATTACCCTTGAGGTAAAAGGTTGTGGGGCAAAACTATAAGCCCCTATCTTTCTTTGTGTCTGATTAAAACTCCGTAACCACAAGTATTGCGTGAGTGTTAGCAATTATGAAGGACTAAGTGATAGTTGAGTATGTGGACTTGCTTTTAAGCTCTGTCATAGACTCTTTCCGATGTTATGATAAATTGCAATTGCTTCAATGACTGAGATTATAATTTGTTGGTGCTCAATAAGGTTTCTGATTCATACTTTGGCTTTGTGAAAAGATCATCACTTGAACATGAGTAATCATATGAAAAAATCTATATATGTTGCTGTTATGAAATAATCATGATGCCTTCATGTCCGTATTTTATTTTTATCGACGCCTCTACCTCTAAACATCAGGACATATTTATTGTTATCGGCTTTTCGCTTGAGGACAAGCGAGGTCTAAGCTTGGGGGAGTTGATACGTCCATTTTGCATCATGCTTTTATGTCAATATTTATTGCATTATGGGCTGTTATTTCACGTTATGTCACAATACTTATGGCTATTCTCTCTTATTTTACAAGGTTTACATGAAGAGGGAGAATGCCGGCAGCTCGAATTCTGGGCTGGAAAAGGAGCAAATATTGAAGGCCTATTCTGCGCAACTCCAAAAGTCCTGAAACTCCACGGAATATCTTAAAATAAATAAAGAAAAATCATCGCCAAAGATGAAGGCCAGGGGGGGCCCACACCCTACTCACGAGGGTGTGGGGCGCGCCCTCCTCCCTGGGCGCGCCCCCTACCTCGTGTCCCCCCTGTTGGCTCTCCAACGCCCATCTTCTCCTATATGAAGTCTTTCGATGAGAAAAAAATAGAAGGCAACCTTTCAGGACGAGACTCCGCCACCACGAGGCGGAACCTTGGCGGAACCAATCTAGGGCTCCGGCAGAGCCGTTCTGCCTGGGACACTTCCCTCCGGGAGGGGGAAATCATCACCATCGTCATCACCAACGCTCCTCTCATCGGGAGAGGGCAATCTCCATCAACGTATTCACGAGCACCATCTCATCTCCGAACCCTAGTTCATCTCTTGTATCCAATTCTTGTCTCCAAGTCCGGGATTGGTGCTAGTAGTGTTGATTACTCCTTGTAGTTGATGCTAGTTGGTTTATTTGGTGGAAGATCATATGTTCAGATCCTTTATGCATATTATTACCCCTCTGATTATGAACATGAATATGCTTTGTGAGTAATTACGTTTGTTCCTGAGGACAAGGGAGAAGTCTTGCTATTAGTAGTCATGTGAATTTGGTATTCGTTCGATATTTTGATAAGATGTGTGTTGTCTAACCTCTAGTGGTGTTATGTGAACGTCGACTACATAACACTTCACCATTATTTGGGCCTAGAGGAAGGCATTGGGAAGTAATAAGTAGATGATGGGTTGCTAGAGTGACAGAAGCTTAAACCCTAGTTTATGTGTTGTTTCGTAAGGGGCTGATTTGGATCCATATGTTTCATGCTATGGTTAGGTTTACCTTAATACTTTTGTTGTAGTTGCGGATGCTTGCAATAGAGGTTAATCATAAATGGGATGTTTGTTCAAGTAAGAACAGCACCCAAGCACCGGTCCACCCACATATCAAATTGTCAAAGTACCGAACGCGCATCATATGAGCGTGATGAAAACTAGCTTGACGATATTCCCATGTGTCCTCGGGAGCGCTTTTCCTATTATAAGAGTTTGTCCAGGCTTGTCCTTTGCTACAAAAAGGATTGGGCCACCTTGCTGCACTTTATTTACTTTTGTTACTTGTTGCTCGTTACAATTTATCCTATCACGAAACTATCTATTACCACTTATTTCAGTACTTGCAGAGAATACCTTGCTGAAAACCGCTTATCATTTCCTTCTGCTCCTCGTTGGGTTCGACACTCTTACTTATCGAAAGGACTACAATAGATTCCCTATACTTGTGGGTCATCATTTAGCCTGTAGGGGGGACACAAATGCAAAAATCATTCACCTCCTAGAGTTAGACCACACATTACAATCTCGAGATAGATCAAGTGTGTATTTGATACATGTTCGTCAATATAAACAAGAGCAGGACGTAGGGTTTTACCTCCATCAAGAGGGCCTGAACCAGGGTAAACATCCCCTCCTTCGTTCCTGTTACCCTTGATCTGAGATCCACAACTCGGGACATCCAAACCCCGAGGTCTGACGGATTTGACACCGACACTACTGCCAGCCTCCTTGGTGGTAGCAAAAGGGTCAGATCCTGTTTTTTAAAATTAAAACAAGGGTTAGATTCGACTGAACTTTGCAAAAAAAGTCAAAACACCAAATTTGGCTGGTATATTATTATGTCTTGCATACAAAAGGTTAAAATGACCTGCGTTTTCCTTTTGTGGATGTTCTAACACACAATAGCTACATGTTTGATCACAAAATCCAAAACGAAGCTAGGATTGAGTGCCATATACTATGTAACATAGAACTTTGCCGAAAAAGAATCATAGTAGGGATTCCATCCATGTGCGCTCGAGAAAAGGGATTCTATCCAAAGCTGGACACACACAAAAGGAGAGGGGGGGAGAGAGACTGAAACAGAAGCAAACCCAAATCCAGACCCAACAGCTGCAGAGGACACGCCCTTCTGCCCCATCTTCCTCATTGGGGGTTTCTTTCACGGGCAAAGCCGCCGCCTGATGAAGAGCAAATCCGCCAAGAAGGCCGCCGACGAGGTACCAACCCTCTCTATCTCTCTATCTCTCCGCCTCCCCTCTTTCTCCGCTTTATTTAGGGTTAGGAATTAGGAGACCTTTCTCGGTCAGATTCTAGATTTCTCTTTTGATGCCGATTGCTTTTTTCATGGACTGAGAATCCAAGAATTTTATCGTACCAGCTACTTAGATTTCAGACAGAGAATTAGCACGATGCCATCCCCAATTCTTCTTTATCGTTGTGTTCTTCGGGGATCCCTCACTAACTGAAGCTTTTCCCGTCATCTTGTTAGGATGAGGCCAAGTCCAAGAAGATCTGGTCCCCGCGCGGCAAGCGTCGGAGTGTCTGCCACAGCCACAACCGCTCTCCTTCCCCCGACGGCTCCAGCTCTAGTTCCCCACCCCGCAAGCGCTCCAAGAAGCCCACCAAGAAGATTGTTAACAAGAGAAGCAAAAAGATCAAGGGCAGTGGTAGCCGCCATGGACACCGCTGTAGCCCCAGCGGTAGCCCTTCCTCGGTGTCTAGGAGTCACTTCCTCGAATGGACTTCCATCTAGTCGTCATTAATCCTGTTTGTTATTGATATTCTGCAAATTAAAAAACAAGCAAAAACAGTAACTCGCACTGGGCACTAAGTTAATAGGTTAGTCCCAAAAAATGATATAAAGTTGGTTATAAATGTATATAAAATATCTAAGATTGATAATATAATAGCATGGAACAATAAAAAATTATAGATATGTTGGAGACGTATCAGATGCGTACGGGGAACACATGAATTGGTATGATGATGGCGTGAAGTACCGTGTGCGCCTGAGGCCACAGTGAAGTCAGCCGATGTCGCATCACTACAGGAGGAAGACTCCGAGGATGAAGCCTACCATGACAGCCTTAGAGAGCTCAAAGGTGAATTTAGGGAGTATGCACCCCTGATGAACAGAGTGGCAAGTTGTGTTCAATTGTTTTGAGCCGGCGGTTGGATGAATACTGCTTTAGTTAGTGTCACTGACTTACAAATGATTCTTACATTTGTAGGCTTCGGAACCAAACATAAGCATTTTTTATGGCTCAGATGCGCTTAGTTATGACCTGGGGACAACGGAATCTGACAGCAAGCTGAGATGGTGAAGGTAACATCAAGCCTCCTAGTCATGTTCTTGTTTAATTGTAACCCTAAACTTGATCCATATTATGTTCTTATTTATTTGTTTTTGCAGAAGTTCATGATCCGTTGTCGTAAGCTAGTGGGCATGCTTGGGTGTGCTCGCACGACCGATGTCCATGTTCATGGAGGGTCGATGCGTACCTTGCTTCATCGAGCACGCCAGCGAAGCTTCCTCTAGCCATGTCGCCTCGTTTTCTCGCGTTGTTGAGGAGGCATAGGGAGAAGATGATGAGGAAGAAGAGGATGAGGAGCAAGCCGAGGAAGAAGAGGAAGGAGGTGATGAGGAGGAGTACAACGACAATGACGGACCTCCACCGGCTCAGCCAACCCAGGACAAGAGGGTATCTCATCCACACAAGGATGTTTTGAGCTCATCACTATTCCAAAGAGAGCGTCCTCATTGCCGCACAAAAAAAATGCCAGATGAAACCCGCTCGAAGAGAAAGGAGGAGCATACCACGAAGAGTGGGAGGAAGACCAAGCCAAGGTCATGTCGAACTACTCGCTTCATGTTGAACTAGTTAAAACTATTTGCTATTTTGTCTTGCGTTGTGAATGAAAAGTTGGTGGTTAGGTTGAATTACTTGTTATCATCGATTTGCTACACTATTTGCTATGTTGGACATGTAAACCTATTTGATATGTTTGTTGTGTTAAATTATCCTTTATGTCCATGTGTGATGCATGTTATAATTGAAGGAAATATGCCCTAGAGGCAATAATAAATTTATTATTTATTTCCTCATATCATGATAAATGTTTATTATTCATGCTAGAATTGTATTACCTGGAAACATAATACATGTGTGAATACATAGACAAACATAGTGTCACTAGTATGCCTCTACTTGACTAGCTCGTGAATCAAAGATGGTTAAGTTTCCTAACCATAAACATGAGTTGTCATTTGATTAACGAGATCACATCATTAGAAGATTGATGTGATTGACTTGACCCATTCCTTTAGCTTAGCACTTGATCGTTTAGTATGTTGCTATTGCTTTCTTCATGACTTATACATGTTCCTATGACTATGAGATTATGTAACTCCTGATTACCGGAGGAACACTTTGTGTGCTACCAAACGTCACAACGTAACTGGGTGACTATAAAGGTGGTCTACAGGTGTCTCCGAAGGTACTTGTTGAGTTGACGTATTTCAAGATTAGGATTTGTCACTCCGATTGTCGGAGAGGTATCTCTGGGCCCTCTCGGTAATGCACATCACTATAAGCCTTGCAAGCAATGTAGCTAATGAGTTAGTTACGGGATGATGCATTACATAACGAGTAAAGAGACTTGCCGGTAATGAGATTGAACTAGGTATTGAGATACCGACGATCGAATCTCGGGCAAGTAACATATCGATGACAAAGGGAACAACATATGTTGTTATGCGGTTTGACCGATAAAGATCTTCGTAGAATATGTAGGAGCCAATATGAGCATCCAGGTTCTGCTATTGGTTATTGATCGGAGACATGTCTCGGTCATGTCTACATAGTTCTCGAACCCGTAGGGTCCGCATGCTTAAAGTTAGATGACGGTTATATTATGAGTTTATGTGTTTTGATGTACCGAAGGTTGTTAGGAGTCCCGGATGTGATCACGGACATGACGAGGAGTCTTGAAATGGTCGAGACATAAAGATCGATATATTGGACGACTATATTTGGACACCGGAATGATTCCGGGTGAGATTGGGACAATATCGGAGCTCCGGGAGGTTACCAGAACCCCCCGGGAGGTATATGGGCCTTAATGGGCTTTAGTGGAAAGGAGGGGAAAGGAGCAAGGGAGGGGGCGCCCCCCCCAAGCCCAATCGAAATTGGGAAGGGGGCGGCCCCCCGTTTCCTTCCTCCCTCCTTCCTCTTCCTTCCCTCTCCCTCTCCAAATAGGAAAAGGAGGAGTCCTACTCCCGGTGGGAGTAGGACTCCCCCCTTGGGCGTGCCTCCTCCCCTTGGCTGGCCCCCTCCTCCACTCCTTTATATATGGGGGAAGGGGGCACCCCATAGACACAACAATTGATCATTGATCTCTTAGCCGTGTGCGGTGCCCCCCTCCATCATAGTCCTCCTCGATAATATCATAGCGGTGCTTAGGCGAAGCCTTGCGTCGGTAGAACATCATCATCGTCACCACACCGTCGTGCTGACAGAACTCTCCCTCGACACTCGGCTGGATCGGAGTTCGAGGGACGTCATCGAGATGAACGTGTGCAAGAACTCGGAGGTGTTGTGCTTTCGATGCTTGATCGGTCGGATCGTGAAGACGTACGACTACATCAACCATGTTGTGCTAACGCTTCCGCTTTCGGTCTACGAGGGTACGTGGACACACTCTCCCTGTCTCGTTGCTATGCATCACCATGATCTTGCATGTGCGTAGGAATTTTTTTGAATTTACTATGTTCCCCAACAATAATATGTGAGATCATCATTTTTTTATTTGCAAACTATATTCCTGGCGTGCATAAATTTTTGGAATTGAAATGAACAAGTTCTGCACAAACCCTAAGCTAGACAGGACCCTACCGCCAAAGTCCCTGGCGGTAGGTGTCAGGACCCCGACTCGATGTCACATCGATCTAGCTGGTAACACTTCATATCACTTTGCGGCCTCACGCACGGTATCCCCACGAGTGTCGTCTTACCTTTTCCCGGGACCGTTTGCGCCTTTTGGCTCACGTATATGATAGTGTCGCTAGCATCCATATGATAAAGAGCCCGGGCTGACATGACTAGTCGTAAACCCAAAGTGGCACAGACTTACGGGGACAGGCATCCATGACCCAGCTTCGAACGTGTCGGTCAACAGCAAGTGGGTCCGGGCTGTAGCACTGGGCTAGCAGGACTCCGGTAAACCGGGATGCAGCGGGCTAACAGGACTCCGATACTCAAAGCGTGACATTTCCCCGAAGGGACAGACACAGGAACGAAGAAGGACACATGCCGGCCAGCCTAAGTGTTCCAGAGCAGTAGCAAGCTACCATGGCTCAGCGGTAACACTAGGAGACATTTCCCGGTAAGAGAGGCTACTAAAGATAAACAACTAGATAGTCAGATCCCACACATACCAAGCATTTCAATCATACACACAATATGCTCGATATGTGCAAATACAACGAAGCATCACAACATGACTCTACGACACAAGTACTTTATTTAAGGCTCAGGGAGCCATACATATCATACACAAAGGTACGGGTCTCACGACCCAACATACAAGTCATACAGTCATACAAGCCAACAGCGGAAGTAACTTGTCTGAGTACAGACAACTAGTAAAATAAAAGAGGCTTGGAAAGCCTAGCTATACTACGTGGTCCATCACAAGCTCAGGGTCACCACCTGGGTCTTTAGCCTACTCGTTGATGTCAACGTCTACATAGAACCCATCAGAAGGGGTTGCAGCGTCTTCTGTAAAAATGTAGATTATAGCAACATGAGTACAAAGGTACTCAGCAAGACTTACATCAGATCCTACATACATGCATAGTATCAAGAAGGGTTGGTGGAGTTATTGCAGCAAGCCAGCTTTGACTCTTGGCTAGACTATCCTACGATACTCCAACTTGAAATTGTTTTGCGCACACGAGTCCACTACTCACCACTTCAATACACTACCGAGGATCCACCTCCGTCTTCCTACGGAAGAGCCATCCTCGGCACTCACACTTATCTTGAGGCTTTTAATAGTTTCCATTTACTTGTCTATGAACTGTATAGGCAACCAAGTAGTCCTTTACCGCGGACGCGGCTATTCGAATAGATCATGTTAACCCTGCAGGGGTGTACTTCTTCATACACGCTCTCACCACTTACCGTCGTTTACACGACATGTACTCGGCAACCTTCAAGCGGAAGCCCAACGTGGGTGTCGGCCACGACCTACCTAATCACCTAAGCCTCCAGTCCAGGTTTATCGCCTATTCAGGTTCCATCCGCAGGGAGTCCGGCCGAGGTTTCCCATACGGCCCCGAACGATGTGAACAGGGTTCCCGAGATACCTAACGGGTATTCGGTACACCGGCCACGTACCTACCGCATCACAGCCCACCCCTACGGTCAGCGCTGTCCACGGCCTCCAGTAGGCTACAAACACCAGAAACTACTTGCAACTCCTGGACGGAGAACTAGGGTGAATAAGAAGCCGAGAGGGTCCATTGGTTTCGGGCCCAATGCATGGTAGTAGCTGATTCTTAAATCACACATACAGATCTCAGTGCTTAAGGTCGGCTTCAATGAAACAACCCACCATGTACTCCTACATGGCCTCTCATCGATACCTTTACCAAATCGTGTTCACCACACCACTCTCATTACCGACATAATCATTTCACTCTAGCCCATCACCCAGATGAACCAGACCTGACACGACTCTAAGCATAGCAGGCATAGCAAGGTAGGAACAACACATACATATGGCTCAATCAACTCCTACACATGCTAGTGGGTTTCATCTAGTTACTGTGGCAATGACAGGTCATGCAGAGGAAATGGGTTCAACTACCGTAGCACACAGCAGTTTGAATCGCGTTGTCTTAATGCAGTAAAAGAGAGCAGGAGCGAGAACATGGGATTGTATCGATATGATCAAATGGTTGGTTGCTTGCCTGATGGTTCGTTGCACGGATACGGTTCTTCGTTAGGGTAATCACGGTACTCCTCGGGGACAGATCCTGTCGCAAAGGACATCGATACACAAGCATCACCAAACAATGTGCAACAATATGATGCATGCATGAAACATGGCAATATGAGTGTGTTGGGCTAATGCAACTAAAACCAGAAGTGTTTGAACAAATTTGAATCAAGGATTCAAATTTCAAATTCAATATGGCCTTTTAAAGTGCTTTTCCTTGTTCTGATTAAAACATCAATTTAACTTGTTTGATCATGCATGAAAATAGTACAGATGGATAGATTGGATTTTTCTGATCATTTTTCATATATAATTTGTCCAATTTGGAGTTACAGAATAAAAGTTATGAATTTTTGAAGTTTAATTAATATTCTGGAATTTCCTGATTTAATTTAAATCCAGAAATTCAATTACTGCGTCAGCCTGACGTCAGTGTGACGTCAGCAGGTCAACTGCGGCTGGCTGAAGTCAAACCTGACGTGTGGGGGCCACACGTCAGTGACAGGGGGGGTTAAACAGATTTAAATTAATTCTAATTACTAATTAGTGGCGCTGGGGCCCACTGTCAGTGTCAGGGGGGTTGACTAACAGTAGTTAGCGCTAACCTAACCATCTGGCCGACAGGGCCCACGCGTCAGTGACCCTGGGGGGTCAAACCCCAGGTCGGTCAAGTCAAACCCCACCGGCGACATGACGCCGGCGAGATCCGAGACGGCGGCGAGAGTGCTTTTTGCCATTCCGGCGACCAAATGGACGGCGGAAGGCATCTACGTGTTGCTGAGGTTGAGCCGCGTCTATTGGTGGTGGTGGTTGGGCTCGGGGTGGCCGGAGTTGACGGCGGCGAGCTCGGCTGCGGCGGCCGGAGTTCGGGTGCGGTCGGGATCAGTGTTGCAGGGGGTTTGGGGAGGCGTTGGTGCGTTCTACGTGCTCCTGGTGATGTGTGGAGCACGATGGTGTGCTCGGTTGGGCGCTACGGCGACCGTGGCCACGACGGCGACATCGCCGGCGGCGTGGAGCTCTCGGTCGAGGTGGAGCTAGGGCCTAGAGGTCGGGAGAGACCAGGGAAGAAGGGGGAAACGCTCCGGGGGCTCACCGCGGTTGCAGTGGGCGTCGAAGCGGGCTCGGGGACGCGCCGGAGACGACGAATTTGACGGCGACGGTGGTCGGAGTCCGAAGAGGGGAACGGCGACGTGGCGGCGATGCAGGGCTTCCGGGGACCCGTGGAGCGGTGGGGAGGAAGAGGGAGTTGTGGCGGAGCTTCTGAGCTAGTCGGGGGAGCGAGGGGTGGTCGGAGACGACTGCTACGGCGAACGGTGGCGACGGTGGTGTTCGGCCGTGTGAGAGAGAGAGCGAGGGAGAGGAAGGAGAGAGCCGGGGAGAGTGAGAGAGAGCAGGGGGGATCGGGACGGGCTGCGGGCGTCGTCCACGCGGCCAGGAGGGCGTCGGCAAGCAGGAGGTGGCCGCGCGGCCGTGCGCGCGCGAGCACGCAGCAGCTTCGGGGCGAGGGGAGGAAGACGACGGGGAGCTACAGTGCTGGGCTGGGTCGGTTGCTGGCTGGGCCGGCCAGCTGGCTGGGCCGCACAGGTAAGTCTTCCCCTTTCTTTTCTGTTTTCTGTTTTATTTAATATATCTGCAACTTTGTTGAATTAAATAAAATACCTAGGCAACTTCAAAAATCACCAAACTATTCCTGGCCCATAGTTGGATTATTTCCAACATGAAACATTTTAGTTTGGAGATATTTGAGCATTTAAATATTTTATATAATTTTAAATGCCCAAATTCAAATAGTTATGATTTAATTCAAAAACCCTAGGATGGCCTAGGAAAATGTGCACCACTTTTGGCAGAGGTTCTGAACCAAGACAAAAATGATGGGCATTTTAGAAGGGCATTTCAGGTTCATTGAAAAATTATTTTAGTAAACCCTAGTTGGTTTCAGAGGGGACTGGGGGTTCTGTCATCCCCATTTCAAGTTTCTGATGAAAGAGTAAACATGATGCAACACTCTAATGCATGACTAGCTAGGGTGTGACAACTCACCCCCACTCAAAAGAATCTCGTCCCGAGATTTGGGTTCCTCCGAGAAGAAGGCGGGATACTCGAGTCGAAGACGATCCTCCCTTTCCCAAGTTGCTTCATCCTCAGAATGGTGCGACCATTGAACCTTGAGAAACTTGATGTTATGACGTCGCGTGGTACGTTCGGCTTGATCGAGGATACGAATGGGGTACTCTCGATATGTAAGATCATCTTGGAGATCAAGCGTTTCGTGGTCCACTTCACGGATAGGATCCGAGAAGCAACGCCTGAGTTGAGAAACGTGGAAGACATCGTGAACTCTGGAGAGGTGCGGAGGTAGTTCCAACTGGTAGGCAACTTCTCCTCGTTTGGCAAGAATGCGAAAAGGTCCAATGTAACGAGGAGCCAATTTGCCTTTGATACCGAAACGATGGGTTCCCTTCAGAGGGGTGACCCGAAGATAAGCCTTCTCGTCAACCTCGAAAGTCATAGCCTTATGTTTTCGGTCATATTGACTCTTTTGACGGGATTGGGCTGTTTTCAACTTTTCACGAACGATACGAACTTGTTCTTCTGCTTCCTGAATCATATCCGGGCCAAAGAATTGTCTTTCCCCGGTCTCTGACCAGTTAAGGGGTGTTCGACATCGTCGTCCATAGAGAACTTCAAAAGGGGCTTTACCCAAGCTAGATTGATAGCTGTTGTTGTAAGCAAATTCGGCAAATGGAAGGCACTTCTCCCAGTCCATTCCGAAAGAGATAACAGAGGCTCGAAGCATGTCTTCTAGAATTTGGTTGACGCGTTCCACTTGACCACTCGACTGAGGGTGGAAAGCGGTGCTAAAGAAAGACGAGTTCCCATAGCATTTTGGAAACTTTCCCAAAATCGAGAGGTGAAAAGACTTCCTCGATCCGAATTGATTTCCAAAGGAACACCATGGAGGGACACTATTCGGGAGATGTATAAGTCTGCCAGCTGACTAGCGGTTATACTCTCACGAACAGGTAAGAAATGAGCTACTTTGGAAAGACGATCGACCACGACGAAAATAGCATTATTCCCTCTTTTGGTCCTGGGAAAACCGGTAATGAAATCCATACCAATTTTATCCCATTTCCATTCAGGAATAGCTAAGGGTTGAAGGGTGCCAGCAGGCCGTTGATGCTCTGCTTTTACACAACGACAGACGTCGCAATTGGCAATATACTGAGCAATTTCTCTCTTCATCCTAGTCCACCAGAACCTCTGGCGTAGGTCCTGATACATCTTAGTACTACCGGGATGAATGGTGAGAGGAGATTCATGAGCTTCCTTAAGGATTAAACGCCTTAGGTTGCGCACTTTGGGAACCACTAGTCGATCCCCGAAGTATACTACCCCTTGATCATCAATGGAGAAACAATTCGCAATTCCTTTCTGAATGTTTCTCTTGATGCGGGAGATTCCCGGATCTACCTTCTGTGCTTTGATAATTTGATCCGTAAGGGTAGGTTTTGCCACCAAGGTGGAAAGAAAACCTTGAGGTACAATGTGAAGGTTAAGCTTCCGAAATTCCTCATGGAGAAGCGGTTGACTTTGTTGTAACATCAGGTTGTTACAATAAGATTTATGACTTAGCGCATCAGCCATGACGTTGGCTTTCCCTGGGGTGTAGGTTATTCCTAAGTCGAAGTCTGTGATCAATTCAACCCAACGTCTTTGCCTGAGATTCAGATCCGGTTGGGTGAAGATGTACTTCAGACTTTGGTGATCAGTGAATATTTCGCAACGATTACCGAGGAGGTAATGTCGCCAGGTCTTAAGTGCATAGACTACGGCTGCAAGCTCTAGATCATGAGTAGGATAATTCTCCTCATGTGGGTGCAATTGCCGTGAAGCGTAAGCAATTACGTGTCGATCTTGCATGAGAATGCAACCTAGTCCTTGTCGCGAGGCGTCGCAGTAGATAACAAAGTCCTTGGAGAAGTCTGGCGGTACCAGCACGGGAGCAGAGGTCAGGCGTCTTTTCAGTTCCTGAAAGCTGTGCTCACATTGTGGAGTCCATTCGAACTTTTATCTTTCTTGAGGAGTTCGGTTAGAGGTTTGGCAACTTTGGAGAAGTTCTCGACAAAGCGACGGCAATAGCTCGCTAAGCCTAGAAAACTCCGAACTTGCTTGACCGATTCGGGTGGAGTCCAATCAAGGACGGCTTGAACTCGCTCAGGGTTAACAGCAATACCTTTACCAGATATTACATGACCCAGATAGGTCACTTCTGACAACCAGAATTCACATTTAGAAAATTTGGCATAAAGGCGATGCTCTCGAAGTTTCTTCAACACTAGCCTTAAATGTTCGGCATGTTCTTCCTCGTTCTTGGAGTAGATGAGTATATCATCGAGATAAACTACGACGAATTTATCCAAATACTCCATGAAGATTGAGTTCATTAACCGAGAAAAGGTGGCTGGAGCGTTGGTTAAACCGAAGGACATGACGGTGTACTCGTATTGGCCATAACGAGTAACAAAGGCCGTTTTAGGAATGTCCCCGTTTCTGATTTTGATTTGATGGTAGCCCAACCTCAAATCCATCTTGGAGAAGACTGAGGATCCAGCGAGCTGATCATACAGATCGTTGATCCTGGGAAGTGGATATTTGTTCTTGATTGTGACCAAATTGACAGGTCGGTAATCTACAACCATCCGGTCCGTACCATCCTTCTTCTTGACGAATAGGACGGGGCAAGCCCACGGAGATGAGCTAGGTCGGATGAAACCCTTTTTCAAGGACTCATCGAGTTGTTTCTTAAGCTCGGCTAGTTCTAGGGGTGCCATCTTATAGGGTCTTCTAGCAATCGGAACGGTTCCGGGGATGAGGTCTATTACGAACTCAACATCCCTGTCAGGTGGAACACCTGGCAATTCCTCTGGGAAGACATCCGGGAAGTCACGGACTACCGGAACGTCCTCAAGGTCTGGCAAAGGGCTGGCGTTAAGAGAATATAATTGTCGCTTGGCTATTCGGGTCAAGACATTGACTGTCTTCCCCGAAGGATGGGTGAGTTGAACAGTCCTAGAGAAGCAATCAATTTGGCATGATGAGCTGACATCCAGTCCATACCCAGAATGATATTAATATCTGAAGATTTAAGGGCTATCAAGGATGCAAGAAAAACAAGTCTATCGACTTGGATTTCATTCCCATAACTTACCCTAGAGGTCTGCCATCTAGACCCAGGGGTAGAGATTTCCATAGTGGACGGCAAGTCACAGAATGCAACGTTATGCAAACGAGCATAATTTTCAGATATAAAGGAATGAGAGGCTCCTGTATCGAAAAGAACAGATGCCGGGTGGCAATTAACAAGAAGCGTACCGAGAACGACGTTGGGATCCTCTTGAGCTTCTTCGGCAGAGACACAATTGACATGGCCACGTGAAGCGGTGACCGGTTTGGCATGAAACACTTTTCCTGTCGGCTTGCCACGGCCTACAGCTTTAGCAGATTGATTGGGGTTGGTCTGGGGACACTCACGCATATAGTGACCAGATTCCCCACACTTGAAACAAGTCACGGAACTGGTACGTGGAGGAGCATTATTGGTTGGACCCCCATAGGGCTTGGCTGGAGCAGACTGTTGAACAGGGCGAGGCGCCTGGAAAGATGGCCTCGGTGTGAACCTGGGTGGCAGGGCGGTGTTGGGTACCCACACGCGGCGCTTCTGAGGACCAGCACCAGATGAGGAACCCGTGTCGCGTCCATGCTTGCGTGTTGCGTCGTAGTCAGTCTGACCAGTTTCAGCACTGATGGCTTTGTTGACAAGTTTCGAAAAAGATGTGCACTCATGCAGACGGAGGTCGCGGCGAAGCTCAGGACTAAGGCCCTTACGGAACCTTGCTTGCTTCTTGGCGTCAGTAGACACTTCCTCAGTTGCATATCGGGCGAGATTACCAAACTCCCTGCTATAGGCATCCACAGAAAGTCGGCCTTGGGTGAAATTGCAAAATTCTTCACGCTTACGGTCCATGAGACCCTCCGGAATGTGATGTTCACGGAAAGCCTCGCTGAATTCAGCCCAAGTTGTGACATGGCCCGCTGGGCGCATAGCTCCATAATTCTCCCACCATAGACTGGCGGGGCCTTCAAGATGATATGCAGCAAAGGTGACCTTGTCAGCCTCCGCTACCAGCGCGGAACGCAGCTTGTGAGAGATACTGCGAAGCCAGTCATCAGCGTCGAGAGGCTCGACGGAGTGGTGGAACGTGGGTGGATGCAATTTGATAAAATCACTAAGTGACACCACGTTAGCCCTCGATGGTGTGCTGTATTCTGTTCAATACGCTCCAACAAACGGTTTGTCTCCCGCTTGTTTCTCTCAGCTTCCATCATAACCTCGGCTAGTGAAGGAGGTTGAGGCAGATGTTCATTCCTGGCTTCACTGCCTTCGGCCTGCTCTTGAGAAGCAGGGTTGGCGCGCGTGTTGACCATCCTAGGTAAACAAGACAATGATTTAGTCAGAATGATAAAATTCCGACATAGGAATACATAATGTAAGGAATAACTCGGAATGCAAGATGATCATCCGTATGACATGGTAGATACAGAAACTGCTTCTTTATTCCATCGTCATACACACCATACAAGGTTTAGTACAAGACCAAACAAAGTACTATTACGGTGAAAAGGGATTACATCTCATCGGAGGCATTCCAAGCTCCTATACATTATTTTTCTACAACTCCGGAAAGAGTACAAACTAGGACATATCCCACGAGTCACGCGGGACGATAGACGACACAGCTAGTGCGAACTAGTGGTACTACCACTAACTCAGACCGATCCGTAGTAGTCCTCGTAGAAGTCGCCTCCATAGCCTGGAAGTTCAACATGATCATCCGGAAACAGACGGTCTCGCGGAGCTTGTGGACCATAGGGGCTAGGATGAGGTCGTGGACCAACAAACGGTGGCCTGCGGGGACCGCGAGGTGGGGTGATGCCTCCTACATCACGCCAAACCATCACGTCTGGCAGAGCAGATCTCACAGGATAGAGATCGCGCATATCTGAGAATCCAGCTTGCACCGCCGGTGCGAACCGAGTCAAAGTGGCCCAGTGGTCAGCACGGGTATTGAAGAGCTCTAACCTTAAGGCCCGATTTTCACGGTCCTTATCCTCGAGCATCTCAGCAGTGGTGCGAGTTCGTGAATCCTCCTGAGTGGAGTCAGCATAGATAGCCTGGAGATATCCTTGTGCTCCCGGAAGTGATCCTGGCATATACCGGAAATCAGAGTCCCGAAATAAACCAGATCTGACTCGCATAATGGTCATCATAGAGTAGGCGGCGTCCTGCACAGCCATCTCAATAGTAACCCCGAGTCCATAGGAACAGTGAAGAGGCTCGGTGGATCCAGGATAAGATGGAAATATCCTGACAGTGCAGAGATACTGGCTTTGATTAAAATCTCGGAATTGCTCTTCGACCGTGTACTCAGGATACCAGCGGTATCCAGCCTCTGTCATTACCCTGACCAACTTAGCAGTATGGCCGGGTACATCTAGGCATCGAGTCAGGCGAACCACTTGATTGAGGTCGCGAGTGGCCATCTGAAAGCATAATCATAATGCAAAGGCATTAGAATTTCTAGCAAAATTCCGGCAGCATAACAGCTGTAATTGCTCAAAAAGGATATTGAGACATTTGACAAAGGATTTCGTACACACCCAACATCGTCATATCAAAGTTCTGAAACCGTTCTGGCAACATAATGTGGTAGTAAAACTGAACTAGGCTTGAACTCATCAACTTATAAGGTACTACTGATTGGTAACACGTGATCCTGATAGAGAGAATAGATCCTAATTCCTTAACCCCCGGTGGAAGATGGACTGACTCAGATCAGAAAGTCATAAGGTATAAGGAGTAAAAAGAGCCTTACGTTCCACCCACAAACAATTCCCCTACATATAACTAAAGAATTTCTAGACTCAACATCGACCAGTTTGGCTTGAAGAACCTACAGGCAGTCCGGCTCTGATGCCAACGCTGTCAGGACCCCGACTCGATGTCACATCGATCTAGCTGGTAACACTTCATATCACTTTGCGGCCTCACGCACGGTATCCCCACGGGTGTCGTCTTACCTTTTCCCGGGACCGTTTGCGCCTTTTGGCTCACGTATATGATAGTGTCGCTAGCATCCATATGATAAAGAGCCCGGGCTGACATGACTAGTCGTAAACCCAAAGTGGCACAGACTTACAGGGACAGGCATCCATGACCCAGCTTCGAACGTGTCGGTCAACAGCAAGTGGGTCCGGGCTGTAGCACTGGGCTAGCAGGACTCCGGTAAACCGGGCTGCAGCGGGCTAACAGGACTCCGATACTCAAAGCGTGACATTTCCCCGAAGGGACAGACACAGGAACGAAGAAGGACACATGCCGGCCAGCCTAAGTGTTCCAGAGCAGTAGCAAGCTACCATGGCTCAGCGGTAACACTAGGAGACATTTCCCGGTAAGAGAGGCTACTAAAGATAAACAACTAGATAGTCAGATCCCACACATACCAAGCATTTCAATCATACACACAATATGCTCGATATGTGCAAATACAACGAAGCATCACAACATGACTCTACGACACAAGTACTTTATTTAAGGCTCAGCGAGCCATACATAACATACACAAAGGTACGGGTCTCACGACCCCACATACAAGTCATACAGTCATACAAACCAGCAGCGGAAGTAACTTGTCTGAGTACAGACAACTAGTAAAATAAAAGAGGCTTGGAAAGCCTAGCTATACTACGTGGTCCTTCACAAGCTCAGGGTCACCACCTGGGTCTTTAGCCTACTCGTTGATGTCAACGTCTACATAGAACCCATCAGAAGGGGTTGCAGCGTCTTCTGTAAAAATGTAGATTATAGCAACATGAGTACAAAGGTACTCAGCAAGACTTACATCAGATCCTACATACATGCATAGTATCAAGAAGGGTTGGTGGAGTTATTGCAGCAAGCCAGCTTTGACTCTTGGCTAGGCTATCCTACGATACTCCAACTTGAAATTGTTTTGCGCACACGAGTCCACTACTCACCACTTCAATACACTACCGAGGATCCACCTCCGTCTTCCTACGGAAGAGCCATCCTCGGCACTCACACTTATCTTGAGGCTTTTAATAGTTTCCATTTACTTGTCTATGAACTGTATAGGCAACCAAGTAGTCCTTTACCGCGGACGCGGCTATTCGAATAGATCATGTTAACCCTGCAGGGGTGTACTTCTTCATACACGCTCTCACCACTTACCGTCGTTTACACGACATGTACTCGGCAACCTTCAAGCGGAAGCCCAACGTGGGTGTCGGCCACGACCTACCTAATCACCTAAGCCTCCAGTCCAGGTTTATCGCCTATTCAGGTTCCATCCGCAGGGAGTCCGGCCGAGGTTTCCCATACGGCCCCGAACGATGTGAACAGGGTTCCCGAGATACCTAACGGGTATTCGGTACACCCGGCCACGTACCTACCGCATCACAGCCCACCCCTACGGTCAGCGCTGTCCACGGCCTCCAGTAGGCTACAAACACCAGAAACTACTTGCAACTCCTGGACGGAGAACTAGGGTGAATAAGAAGCCGAGAGGGTCCATTGGTTTCGGGCCCAATGCATGGTAGTAGCTGATTCTTAAATCACACATACAGATCTCAGTGCTTAAGGTCGGCTTCAATGAAACAACCCACCATGTACTCCTACATGGCCTCTCATCGATACCTTTACCAAATCGTGTTCACCACACCACTCTCATTACCGACATAATCATTTCACTCTAGCCCATCACCCAGATGAACCAGACCTGACACGACTCTAAGCATAGCAGGCATAGCAAGGTAGGAACAACACATACATATGGCTCAATCAACTCCTACACATGCTAGTGGGTTTCATCTAGTTACTGTGGCAATGACAGGTCATGCAGAGGAAATGGGTTCAACTACCGTAGCACACAGCAGTTTGAATCGCGTTGTCTTAATGCAGTAAAAGAGAGCAGGAGCGAGAACATGGGATTGTATCGATATGATCAAATGGTTGGTTGCTTGCCTGATGGTTCGTTGCACGGATACGGTTCTTCGTTAGGGTAATCACGGTACTCCTCGGGGACAGATCCTGTCGCAAAGGACATCGATACACAAGCATCACCAAACAATGTGCAACAATATGATGCATGCATGAAACATGGCAATATGAGTGTGTTGGGCTAATGCAACTAAAACCAGATGTGTTTGAACAAATTTGAATCAAGGATTCAAATTTCAAATTCAAATATGGCCTTTTAAAGTGCTTTTCCTTGTTCTGATTAAAACATCAATTTAACTTGTTTGATCATGCATGAAAATAGTACAGATGGATAGATTGGATTTTTCTGATCATTTTTCATATATAATTTGTCCAATTTGGAGTTACAGAATAAAAGTTATGAATTTTTGAAGTTTAAATAATATTCTGGAATTTCCTGATTTAATTTAAATCCAGAAAATCAATTACTGCGTCAGCCTGACGTCAGTGTGACGTCAGCAGGTCAACTGCGGCTGGCTGAAGTCAAACCTGACGTGTGGGGGCCACACGTCAGTGACAGGGGGGGTTAAACAGATTTAAATTAATTCTAATTACTAATTAGTGGCGCTGGGGCCCACTGTCAGTGTCAGGGGGGGTTGACTAACAGTAGTTAGCGCTAACCTAACCATCTGGCCGACAGGGCCCACGCGTTAGTGACCCTGGGGGGTCAAACCCCAGGTCGGACCAGTCAAACCCCACCGGCGACATGACGCCGGCGAGATCCGAGACGGCGGCGAGAGTGCTTTTTGCTATTCCGGCAACCAAATGGACGGCGGAGGACATATACGTGTTGCTGAGGTCGAGCCGCGTCTATTGGTGGTGGTGGTTGGGCTCGGGGTGGCCGGAGTTGACGGCGGCGAGCTCGGCTGCGGCGGCCGGAGTTCGGGTGCGGTCGGGATCAGTGTTGCAGGGGGTTTGGGGAGGCGTTGGTGCGTTCTACGTGCTCCTGGTGATGTGTGGAGCACGATGGTGTGCTCGGTTGGGCGCTACGGCGACCGTGGCCACGACGGCGACATCGCCGGCGGCGTGGAGCTCTCGGTCGAGGTGGAGCTAGGGCCTAGAGGTCGGGAGAGACCAGGGAAGAAGGGGGAAATGATCCGGGAGCTCACCGCGGTTGCAGTGGGCGTCGAAGCGGGCTCGGGGACGTGCCGGAGACGACGAATTCGACGGCGACGATGATCGGAGCCGAAGAGGGGAACGGCGACGTGGCGGCGATGCAGGGCTTCCGGGGACCCGTGGAGCGGTGGGGAGGAAGAGGGAGTTGTGGCGGAGCTTCTGAGCTAGTCGGGGGAGCGAGGGGTGGTCGGAGACGACGGCTACGGCGAATGGTGGCGAAGGTGGTGTTCGGCCGTGTGAGAGAGAGAGCGAGGGAGAGGAAGGAGAGAGCCGGGGAGAGTGAGAGAGAGCAGGGGGGATCGGGACGGGCTGCGGGCGTCGTCCACGCGGCCAGGAGGGCGTCGGCAAGCAGGAGGTGGCCGCGCGGCCGTGCGCGCGCGAGCACGCAGCAGCTTCGGGGCGAGGGGAGGAAGACGACGGGGAGCTACAGTGCTGGGCTGGGTCGGTTGCTGGCTGGGCCGGCCAGCTGGCTGGGCCGCACAGGTAAGTCTTCCCCTTTCTTTTCTGTTTTCTGTTTTCTTTAATATATCTGCAACTTTGTTGAATTAAATAAAATACCTAGGCCACTTCAAAAATCACCAAACTATTTCTGGCCCATAGTTGGATTATTTCCAACATGAAACATTTTAGTTTGGAGATATTTGAGCATTTAAATATTTTATATAATTTTAAATGCCCAAATTCAAATAGTTATGATTTAAATCAAAAACCCTAGGATGGCCTAGGAAAATGTGCACCACTTTTGCAGAGGTTCTGAACCAAGACAAAAATGATGGGCATTTTAGAAGGGCATTTCAGGTTCATTGAAAAATTATTTTAGTAAACCCTAGTTGGTTTCAGAGGGGACTGGGGGTTCTGTCATCCCCATTTCAAGTTTCTGATGAAAGAGTAAACATGATGCAACACTCTAATGCATGACTAGCTAGGGTGTGACAGTAGGGTTGGATAGCCTACCGTTATTTTCTTTGAAGTTTCAGTTCCAGCAGGAGGCACAGGACCCTACCGCCAGGGACTATGACGGAGGGTGTGCAATGATACGTCTCCAACGTATCCATAATTTTTGATTGTTCCATGCTATTATATTACCCCTTTTGGATGTTTATGGGCTTTATTTTACACATTTATATCATTTTTGGGACTACCATACTAACCGGAGGCCCAGCCCATATTGCTGTTTTTTTGCCTATTTCAGTATTTCAAAGAAAAGGAATATCAAACGGAGTCCAAACGGAATGAAACCTTCGGGAGCGTGATTTTTGGAACGAACGTGATCCGGAGAGCTTGGAGTGCAAGTCAAGAAGTAGCCAAGGGCTCAACGAGATAGGAGGCCACGCCCCCCTGTAGGGCGCGCCCCCCTGTCTCGTGGGCCCCTCGGGCGGCCACTGACGTACTTCTTCCTCCTATATATACCTACGTACCCCGAAAACATCCAGGGGCACCACGAAACACAATTTCCACCACCGTAACCTTCTGTATCCGCGAGATCCCATCTTGGAGCCTTCGCCGGCACTCTGCCGGAGGGGGAATCAACCACGGAGGGCCTCTACATCAACATCCTTGCCCCTCCGATGAGTTGTGAGTAGTTTACCACAGACCTATGGGTCCATAGTTATTAGCTTTTCTTCTCTCTTTTTGGATCTCAATACAATGTTCGCCCCCTCTCTTGTGGAGATCTATTCGATGTAAACTCTTTTTGCGGTGTGTTTGTCGAGATCCGATGAATTGTGGGTTTATGATCAAGTTTATCTATGAATAATATTTGAATCTTCTCTGAATTCTTTTATGTATGATTGAGTTATCTTTGCAAGTCTCTTCGAATTATTAGTTTGGTTTGGCCTACTAGATTGATCTTTCTTGCCATGGGAGAAGTGCTTAGCTTTGGGTTCAATCTTGCGGTGTCCTTACCCAGTGACAGAAAGGGTTGCAAGGCACGTATTGTATTGTTGCCATCGAGGTTAACAAGATGGGTTTTATATCATATTGCATGAGTTTATCCCTCTACATCATGTCATCTTGGTTAATGCGTTACTCTGTTCTTATGAACTTAATACTCTAGATGCATGCTGGATAGCGGTCGATGTGTGGAGTAATAGTAGTAGATGCAGGCAGGAGTCGGTCTACTTGTTATGGACGTGATGCCTATATACATCATCATGCCTAGATAATCTCATAACTATGCGCTTTTCTACCAATTGCTCGACAGTAATTTGTTCACCCACCGTAATACTTATGCTATCTTGAGAGAAGCCTCTAGTGAAACCTATGGCCCCCGGGTCTATCTCTTATCATATTTGCTTTCAATCTACTTTTATTTGCATCTTTACTTTTTCATCTATATTATAACATACCAAAAATATATTTATCTTATCATACTATCTTTATTAGATCTCACTTTCGCAAGTGGTCGCGAAGGGATTGACAACCCCTTTATTGCATTGGTTGCAAGTTCTCAGTTTGTTTGTGTAGGTGCGTGGGACTTTTGAGGAGCCTCCTACTGGATTGATACCTTGCTTCTCAAAACTGAGGGAAATACTTACGCTACACTTGCTACATCACCCTCTCCTCTTCGAGGAAAACCAACGCAAGCTCAAGACGTAGCATGCAACCCTACCTTGTTTTCCCCCGAACTCCAGTTACAACATTCTTTCACCGCGGAGGACCCTACCGCCAAGCAGTGTAGTGGTAGCCTACTACACCCTACCACCGGCCTCTCTGGCGGTACTGCCATTATGCAAGTCAGTAGTGTTGAGTATATGTGTTATGTGCATATTGTGTATTGGGCCCGCCTCCTAGTTCCTTATGTAGTTGAGGTCCGTGGCCCACCTTTGTACATCATATATACGTGCCTATGCATGAAGAGTAATACATCGTGCAATCATACATGGTATCAGTTTTTAGGTTTTCATCCTAGCCTTCCGCTGCCGCGGCCGCCGTCGCGCTCCTCCGCGTCGCCGCCACCTCACCGTCGCCCGCGCGCCTCCTCCCACGCCGGCCGCGTGCTTTCCCAGCCATGCACATCTCCACTCCAGCCGCCATCCCGCAAGCTGCGTTGTCGCTTTCGCCCGATCCGCATCGTCCGATCCCCAAGCCGAGTCGCCAGCCCCGCCAAGACACCAACCCCGCCAAGCCCGCCAAGCCCTGGCCCCGCCAAGTAGCAAACCCCGCCAAGCCCTGCCAAGCCGCTACCCGCCAGCCCCGCCAAGCCGCAAGGCCACGCCCGCTCGCTGCGCTTCGCTGCGCTTCGCTGCTACCCACGCCTGCCCGCTGCGCTTCGCATCGCCCGTCCGCCAAGCCTGCTGCTATGCGCTTGTCTGCTGCCGCACGCTATCGCTAGATCTCCTAACCCGAGTCGTCCGAGCCGCTCCATCCCGTCCTTGCTATCTCGTCCGTCACCTCCTCCGCGTCCATAAACTCCAACCCGTTCGCCGACGCCAACCCTCCTAACATCAACGACATCCGCAACCTCGACATCTTCGAGCGGGTGTCGGTTCGTCTCTCGCAGGCGGACTCCTCCTACTACACGTGGAAGACGTATTTTTCCCTTGTGTTCCGGGAGTATCACCTCATCGACCACGTGGATGGCACCGTCGACTCCCGCCTCGTCCCCGACTTCCATGACTGGTCCACCATTGACACCACGATCATCCGCTGGTTCTTCCTCACCATCTCGCCGGACCTCTTCAAGACGGTCGTGCAGGACAGTGACGATGCCTGCGCCATATGGACTCTTCACCAACAACCAGCTCCAGTGTCGCAATTTTTTGTAGCAAGAGTTTTTTGGGTGTCACTAGGACAACACCTCCGTCGATGACTATTGTCGCCGCCTGAAGACTCTCGCTGACGAGCTCCATGATATTGGCGCAAAGATTGATGATGACCTCCTCCTCAACACGCTCACCGCCGGGCTCAACAAGGACTTCAGTAATGACGCGACGAACCTCAGCCTCATCCCAACCCATCCTTCGCCAAGTTCATTGCATACCTCCGCTTGGAGGAGCGATGGATGAAGCAGGTGAAGGCGCGGGCCATCCACACCGCCCTCGCCACCGGCACCACCCACGGCGGCTTCGCGGCGGCTCCTCGACGCCTCTAGCCGCCCTTGCAATGCCCCCGCGCCACCCGGCGTCCTTCCCGGCGCCCTAGTAGCCGGGGCTGCTTCCGCTGCCCTATGGACCGCCCGCCCCTCCCGCCAAACGGCGCGGCGGGGGCCGGCGCGGCGGGGGCCGCCGCGGCGGTCAGCAGCAGCAGCCGCAGGGCACCGGGCCGCCCCGTCAGTAGTAGTAGTAGCAGCAGTTCCAGGTGCCTCCTCCGTGGGCCTCCGGCTACAACCCATGGACCGGTGTTGTTCATGCCTACACCATGCCGGTTCCACAGGCCCCTGCACCGACCCTTCCCGTGCCGCGCTCGCTAGCGCATCAGCTACGCGGCTCCACAGCCGTACAGAGGATACCCATCGCCGCAGCTGAGCGGCGCCTACGGTCTCCCTGCGGCCCCGCCGCCGCCTTCGCCGGCTGCCGCTGGCGCCTTGGGATCCCGCGCTCCTCGCCGCGCTGCACACCACACCTACACCGAACAACTACACTGGAGGCGGTGATTGGTACATGGACACCGGGGCTATGGCTCACATGTTTGCTCATCCTGGTAATCTTGCCTCATTCACTCCCGTCACCACTGACCGCCACATAATTGTGGGCGACGGTTCCACACACCCTATTACACATGTCGGACACACTTCTTTTCCTTCTAATTCCATGCCTATTACTTTTTCTAACATACTTGTGTCACCTCATCTTATTAAGAACCTTGTTTCCATTCGTTGCATAACTCGTGAAAATCTTGTTACTGTTGAATTTGATGAGCTTGGATATTGTGTCAAGGACGCTCGAACCAGGATGGTACTTCAGTGATGTGATAGCCTCGACGATCTCTATCCGGTGCTTTCGTTGTCCTCCTCGGCCACCGCACCGGTTGCTTTCTCTTCGGCGTCGATCTCTCGCATGCTCGTTTGGTTCATCCCAACCCCGTCACACTTCGTCATATTCTTAGTAGTTTCAGTTTCAGTTGTAATAAGATAGAGGATCAAACATGTCATGCCTGTCGTGTCGGCAAACATATTCGCCTCCCATTTAATAACTCCACCACCATATCTTCTTTTCCTTTTCATTTGATTCATAGCGATGTGTGGACCTCTCTGGTTCCTAGTAACTCGGGCTACTTATATTATCTGGTTATCCTTGATGATTATTCTCACTATGTGTGGATGTTTCCTTTACGGCGAAAGTCGGATGCACTCTCTACTTTGAAGGCTTTTTACTCCTATGTCATCACGCAGTTTGGGCTTCCCATCCTTGCTCTTCAGACTGACAATGAAAAAGAGTTCGACAACCTTGCTTTCCGCACTTTTCTGTCACACCACGGCACAATTTTTCATCTCACATGCCCCTATACTTCACAGCAGGACGGTCAAGCCGAACGCGTCCTTCGCACTCTGAACGACTGCATTCGCACGCTCATGTTCCATGCTAATGTGTCGCCTCGTTTCTGGACGGACGCACTCGCTACTGCTTCACTTCTCCTTAACCTTCGCCCCTGCCGTCCATGGTAGAACTATGCACCTCACCATCGTCTCTTCTGTACGCCCCCATCCTATGATGGCTTGCGTATTTTCGGGTGCCTTTGCTATCCTAGCACTGCTGACTCCGCTCCTCACAAACTCACACCTCGTTCTGTCGCTTGCATCTTCATCGGCTACCCCTCCAACTCCAAGGGATATCGGTGCTACGATCCCGTCTCCCACCGTGTGTTCACTTCCCGGCACGTTTACTTTGATGAGCATGTGTTTCCGTTTCAACAGGTACCCCGGCTGTTCCTCCCGCCACCGATGACGCGGGCTCCTCGACGCCTCTCCCAGGGCGCTCGCGCGCCTCTCTTGGCCCGCCCTGGCTTTGAGGCGTGCCCCCCGCAAGTGGTGCCTCCTACAGCCACGGCGCTGGTGCCCCCGGCGCCCCCGACGTTGGCACCTGCGGCCCCCGCGGCCCCTTCGGCACCCGCGCCCCCCCCCCCCCCCCCGGCGCCCCCGGCTCCCGCGCCCCCCCCCCGACGCCTGTGGCCGGTCCGGTCACCCGCGCCTGTACGGGCATTTTTCGCCCGAGCTCTCGCTATGCTTCGGATGACTACGTCCATGGGCGTCCACCTTTGAGCCGTCGCCGTTGCCGTCCTCCGTTCGAGCCGCTCTTCGTGACCCGCTCTGGATGGCTGTGATGCAAGAGGAGTTTGACGCCCTGTTGCACAACCAGACGTGGCAATTTGTTCCCCGTCCCCGGCACGCCAACGTGATTACCGGGAAGTGGGTCTTTAAACACAAGCTCCATCCTGATGGTACCCTTGATCGCTACAAAGCGCGCTGGGTCGTTCGTGGCTTCCGTCAGCGTGCTGGCGTTGACTTCACTAACACCTTCACTCCAGTCATCAAGCCCGGCACGATACGCACGGTTCTCCACCTTGCGGTCTCCTGTGCTTGGCCGGTGCACCAGATGGACGTCTCCAACGCCTTCCTCCATGGTCACCTCGAGGAGCAGGTCTTCTGCCAGAAGCCCATCGGGTTTGTTGGCCCGGCGCTTCCCGACCACGCGTGCCTGCTTTCGCGGTCCTTTTACGACTCAAGAAGGCTCAGCGCGCTTGGTACCAGCGCATCGCGGCGTTTCTCCACCAGCTTAGGTTCCGCTCTACCCGCTCGTATGCCTCGCTCTTCGTCTACCATCAGGGCTCTGACACGGCCTACTTGCTGCTCTATGTCGACGACATCATGCTGACGGCATGTACGATTGGTCTCCTCAGTCAGCTCACGGCTCGTCTTCGCGCCGAGTTCGCCATCAAGTGCTTGGGTCCTTTGCACTACTTCCTTGGTGTCGAGGTGGTGTGTCGTCCGGATGGCTTCTTCCTTCATTAGCGGAAGTACGCTTACGAGCTCCTGGAGCGCGCCGACATGCTTAACTGCAAGCCCGCCACTACGCCTGTTGATACAAAGGCCAAGCTTTGTGCCACAGATGGTTCTCCTGCCTCGGATGCTGCTTTCTATCGGTCTATCGTTGGTGCTCTCCAGTACCTCACTCTGACGCGACCAGAGATCCAGTATGCCGTGCAGCAGGTGTTTCTTCATATGCATGCTCCTCGAGATGTTCACTGGGCTGCCGTCAAGCGGATTCTCCGCTATATATGTGGCACTATGGATCTTGGCGTCACGCTTCATGCCTCCACCGACATCGCCCTCATCGCCTACTCCGATGCAGACTAGGCAGGCTGCCCTGACACTCGTCGCTCCACTTCGGGCTATTGTGTATACCTTGGACCCTCACTTATCTCGTGGTCGTCCAAGCGGCAGCCTACGGTCTCTCGTTCCAGTGCTGAGGCTGAGTATCGTGCGATGGCCAACGGCGTCGCCGAGTGTTCGTGGCTTCGCCAGCTGCTTCAGGAGCTCTCTTTCCTTGTTGATCGTGCCACGATGGTCTACTGCGACAAGGTCTCGGCGGTCTACCTCTTCGCTAACCCGGTGCATCATCGACGGACCA
Source organism: Triticum aestivum (assembly GCF_018294505.1). Classification (NCBI taxonomy): domain Eukaryota; kingdom Viridiplantae; phylum Streptophyta; class Magnoliopsida; order Poales; family Poaceae; genus Triticum; species Triticum aestivum. The sequence continues at coordinate 398,731,632 of NC_057798.1, read as the reverse complement.
AGCATATTGAGTTGGATATCCATTTTGTTCGGGAACAGGTGGCCCTTGGCCATATTCGTGTTTTACACGTCCCTACTTCCCAACAATTTGCCGATATCATGATCAAGGGCTTGCTTACGGCGTCATTTGAGGAGTTCCGGTCCAGTCTTTGCGTCAGCCACGGTGCCTCTTCGACTGCGCGTGGGGGTGGGGGGTGAGTATATGTGTTATGTACATATTGCGTATTGGGCCCGCCTCCTAATTTCTTGTATAGTTGAGATCCGTGGCCCATCTTTGTACATCATATATACGTGCATATGCACGAAGAGTAATACATCGTGCAATCATACAAGTAGCAAAAAAAGGATGACGTTGGCTGCCCGTCAACCTACAACGGCGGTACGTTATACAACCCTACCACCAACCTTCTTGGCTGTTTGCAAGAGGCTCTGATCCTGATTTTTTTATTTTGAAACCAGGGTCAGATCCGGCTGAACATTGCAAAAAAAAAAAAAGTCAAAACACACAAATTCGGCCCGTATATTATTGTCTTACATACAAAAGGTTAAAACGACCTGCGTTTTCCTTTTGCATATGTCTCACAGTAGCTACATGTTTGATCACAAAATCTAAAACGAAGCTAGGCTTGAGTACCATATAGGTAACATAGAACTTTGCCGAAAAAGAATCGTAGTAGGGATTCCATCCAAGTGCGCTCGAGAAAAGGGATTCTATCCAAAGCTGGACACACAGAAAAGGAGAGGGGGGAGAGAGAGACTGAAACAGAAGCAAACCCAAATCCAGGGCCAACAGCTGCAGAGGACACGCCCTTCTGCCCCGTCTTCCTCATTGGGGGTTTCTTCCACGGGCAAAGCCGCCGCCTGATGAAGAGCAAATCCGCCAAGAAGGCCGCCGACGAGGTACCAACCCTCTCTATCTCTCTATCTCTCCGCCTCCCCTCTTTCTCCGCTTTACTTAGGGTTAGGAATTAGGAGACCTTTCTCGGTCGGATTCTAGATTTCTCTTTTGATGCCGATTGCTTTTTTCATGGACTGAGAATCCAAGAATTTTATCGTACCAGCTGCTTAGATTTCAGACAGAGAATTAGCACCATGCCATGCCCGATTCTTCTTTATCGCTGTGTTCTTCGGGGACCCCCCCACTAACTGAAGCTTCTACCGTCATCTTGTTAGGATGAGGCCAAGTCCAAGAAGATCCGATCCTCGCGCGGCAAGCGTCGGAGTGTCCGCCACAGCCGCAGCCGCTCCCCTTCCCCCGACGGCTCCAGCTCCAGTTCCCCACCCCGCAAGCGCTCCAAGAAGCCCACCAAGAAGATTGTTGACAAGAGGAGGAAAAAGAGCAAGGGCAGTGGCAGCCGCCGCCGCCGCCGCCGCAGCCTGAGTCCAAGCCGTAGCCCCAGCGGTAGCCCTTCCTCGGTGTCCAGGAGTCACTCCCGCCGCAGCCACCATAGCATTAGCAGCAGCAGTGCCTCAGACTCTGAGAGGTCAGTGAGCCCACTGCCCAAGAGCCACTCCAAAGATCCTAGGAAGAAGAAAGGAAGGGGGAGGGACAAGGATCGAAAGAGGAGGCGGGTACGGAGATCAAGGAGCTACTCGAGCAGTCCAGCCAGGAGTGGCAGTAGCAGGAGCAGGAGCAGGAGCAGGAGCAGGAGCAAGAGCAAAAGTAGGAAGCGGAGGGCGGACGGCACGAGACATGATGCAAGTAGGGACAGGGTTGTACAGGACTATGACAAGTGCCAGGATCCGCAGAATGAGAAGAGATCTGTTGAGGATGTTTATAGCGATGAGGACGCGGTTGCTGACGATTATGAGAAGAATGTGGAGCTGAAGGAGATGGAAAGCCCACCTTCCAAGGATGCTCATGAAACGGGTGAGATCTTACCTGTTAGTTGCGAAAGCCCAGAGGTTGAGGAGGATTTGGAGCTCATTCTCAGGCAGAAAGCTCTTGAGAACTTCAGGAAGTTTAAGGGAGCCGTGGCCATGGTAGGCAAGACAGAAAACAATGGTACAGGGAAGGAAGTACTAACAGATAGCCCCCAGAATACTGTCACAAAATTTCCTGAAGCAAGGTCTGCTGTTGCCCCTTTTCAGAGGCAGGGAAGCAATCTTGGAGTTGGCCACTCTACTCGATCACCTGAATTTGAAGATTTTGAGAATGGTAGAAGTCCTTGGAAGCAGGAAACGACTCACAGGGATAGATCACCTGGAATACTCGAGGCTGGTGATACTTGTGGTCCTACTCAACAGCTGGGAAGCGGACTAGAAGAGATACGTTCAACTTCTCATATCACTTCACATGATGGTAGGAATGGTGGTAGTGTAATGCAAAGGTTGGGAAGCACCCTCGCGAGTTCTGGTAGTATAAAGCAAAGGTTAGGCATCAGCTCAGTGGTGAGTCCTGTGCAAGCAAGACCCAGAGTTAGATCAGTTGTGAGTATACCCTCCAGGGAAGGGCTTGATGGCAGTACATTTACAACAATCCCTACAGCTTGTGAGAATCCTGCCTCTGTCGAAAGCAGTAGTGAAGTAAGACATTTTCCTGCTGAAATAAACAAGCTTGAAGGAATCGATGGAGATGATAGAAAGATTGGTGAAGCTTCAGTTCCTGAGAGCTCTGTTTTGTCGACTGATGCGGGCAAGAGCCAGGCAGCAGGGACTGAGGACAAAGATGGTTCTCAGTTTGAGAAGAGGACTTTCTCTAGGATGCATGATGGAGAGACAGTGCAGGTGAGCAATAAAACTGCACTGTTGCTCTGTATATCAAGTGCTTGAATATCACAAGGTCAATCATATGCATTGTGTCTAACTGCCTTTCTTACATTCTTCAGGTCAGCTATAAAGTCTACATACCAGCGACAAGCCCGCGACTTGCAAGGAGGAAGCTGCAGCGCTGAAGGCATCGAATGGACTTCCATCTAGTCGTCATTAATCCCGTTGTCTGCAGTTCAGTTATATAGCTGGATAAACTCTTGTAGCACGTGAACTCTCTTTTGTTCCTTCTAGAGATCCTGCACGACTAATACAACACCTGCTCACGTCGTGACTACATCTTACTGCTCGATAGTAGCACACTTGGACAGAAGCTGTGATGGCTTAACATGATACAATCGTTGTTTATTTTTTGGGCAACTATACATCGTTGTTGAGCTGAAATATAGATGGCTGTGCTTTGCCAAATGAACTTTATCCCATATAGCAAAGCCATCCATTTTTACATGCACTTGGATTCTTGTAACCAGTAAACTTGATCTTGGATCCTGTGATGCAGTGTACTGGTCTACTACTTAAAACTGTTGTTGCCTTTTGTGGCGCAGGATATTGCAAGGAGCTATAGAGAAATGTTGTGTTTTGTGGTTTAAACTTTGCAACGATGGCATGCCTCGGAATAATCCGTGGTTTGGAGATCTATGTGCAGTTGCAGTTCGAAATGATGATCATTGTTTATTTGGCGTTGATCACTGTAGTTGTATGTTTGCATCATGAATAAATAGATGGGTTCCTATCTTGACCTTTTCTTTTCCACATTGGTTCATTTATTCAGTTTATTATGCGCTAGCCTGCCCAGATATCGAGGGTGAGAGAACCTCCATAGAAATCTGGTCCCAGCAGATGCGGCTGTAGAATTCAGCCCTTTTTTAGAGATGAGGTAGATATAATTCAGCTTTGCATCATATCTGAAATATTGAACTGACAGGCCGGTTTCATTGCAGAAACATTCTGTTGGAACTCGTGGGCTGCTGTAACAGTATATGATTAGAGCGGTAACAGATTAGGCAAGGCGCTCTTAGTGTCGTCCTGGGTTTCATGGCACAGAAAGATTTCCGAATTCGGACTTGGACAGATTTCGCCGTCAGTTCCGAGACCGAGGAGAGGAGGACGGCCGGATCATGCAGGGAGTCTGGCTGTCCGTCGCTACAAGAGCAGCCTCTTCTGGCCTCCACCAAACCAACCAAGCAACCGAGCCAAACAGGCTCACCTTCCAACAGTAGTATAGCTGCCGAAGCAAATCAACATGGCGAGTGGCACGAGGGATCTCGGCGTGGCGCTTGCTGTCCTGCTCCTGCTGTTCATGTTCGGGGCCTCCGCCGCTGCCGCGGTCGTCCCCAGCATCGACGCCACGCGGACCCGCCACCTGCCGCTGCCGCCTGGACTGCTGCGCGGCCCGGAGAGCGTCGCCTTCGACGCCAAAGGCAACGGCCCATACAGCGGCGTCTCCGACGGCCGCGTCCTCAAGTGGAACGGCGACAGGCTCGGCTGGACGACGTACACTTACAGCCCTGGATACAGCAGCGAGGCGTGCACGGCGTCCGTCCGCCGCCCCGAGACCGTGACCGAGAGCCGCTGCGGCCGTCCGCTGGGCCTACGGTTTCACCTCAAGTCTGGCTACTTGTACATAGCCGACGCCTACAAGGGGCTCATGAGGGTCGCGCCAGGAGGTGGGGAGGCGACGGTGCTTGTGACGGAGGCCGATGGCGCTCCTCTCCGTTTCACCAACGGCGTGGACGTCGACCAGGTGACCGGTGAAGTCTACTTCACCGACAGCTCTATGAAATATCAAAGGTCACAACACGAGATGGTAACAAGAACCGGGGACTCGACAGGCCGCCTAATGAGATATGATCCACGCACAGGAAAAGTGATTGTGCTAAAGGCCGGCATCACTTACCCCAATGGTCTCGCCATCAGCGTTGACCGGACACACCTCGTCATCTCATCGACCGGGCCGTGCAAGTTGTTGAGGTACTGGACCAAAGGTCCCAAGACAGGCACGATCGAACTGTTAACTGATCTACCGGGCTATCCTGATAATGTGAGCCCGGATAAGAGAGGAGGATACTGGGTGGCATTACATCATGAGAAGACAGAGCTCCCCTTTGACGTTGATAGCCATCTACTTGCCTTGAGGATCAATGCTGATGGAAAAATAATCGAGGAGATGAGAGGACCCAAAGGCATGAGGCCGACAGAGGTGGTGGAACGGACAGGCGGTAGACTATTTGTGGGATCCGTCGAGCTTTCTTATGTGGCCGTGGCCACCCGCAAATAGAGATTAATTTAAGTTCTGTAAAGGATTTGCATTGAGCATGCTCTTTTTTTCAATGTCATGTTCTGCTTTTCTTTCCTAATTCATTTGTTCCATAAGTGCATTTTGTTAGATGAGTCTTAGTTAAACGACGATTTTCTGTTTCAGTAGCATGTCTCCATGGAGTCTTTAATAAAGCTATAAACAAATACCATCGTGAGTTTCAGAGACGCAAGAATACTAGCTTTGTGTAGTAGTAATCTCATGTTAAGATGAACTTGCATTTTCTTCGGAGGTGTTAGTTCTGCCATAGCTGACAGAACAACAAAAAAGGGTGTTTAATATACTACCTTCATTCCTAAATATAAGTCTTTTTACAGATTTCACTACGGATTACATATGGAGTACAATGAGTGAATATATATTCTAAAGTATGTCTATATACATCTGTATGTAGTCCGTAGTGGAATCTCGAAAAAGACTTATATTTAGGAACAAAGGGGGTACATCTAAGTGGTTAATGACACCTCCAAAACAATAGTGTTGGTTCCGGTGATCCAATGAACAGTTTTTTTTAGAAAAGAGGCATTATGCCCGGCCTTAAACTGAGTCCCGTACAAGGTTCCGACACAAATAGGTTCAGATAGGTTCAAAGCAACAAAGAAAAGAAAAGGCCGCCAAGGGCAAGGAATGGTCTGATACAGGGCCAAAGCCCAAATGAGCCGCACAGCGTCAAAAGAGACGGGACACAACGCCTGCCGAAGTGGGAGCGGGGAGCCCAATGAGGCGAGGAGTGGCTGCCCTAGCCAGAGTTGTCTCCCCCCCCCCCCCCCCCCCCCCCCCTTATCACCACAGTTCAGTACAATGGAGCAGTAGCCAAGTGATGAGCTGCCACACCTTGGCTCGATCCTTCGGTCTCGTTAATAACTTCCATATAGCCGCAATACGATAACCAATTGTACATAAGATCAACATGATGACGAAATAGCTTAAGAATATATAGTCAATTGTAATAAACTACTTGAGACATATTGGTACTTCCAGGCCTCCAGTACCGCGCATCATTTTGATGCAAACTTCTCAGCTTAGCAGAGAAAGGAAATACCTTTCATTCGTGCTCCCCCAGCGCCATATGTTCATGCCAAATCTTCACCAAATACACAAGTGTTCCTGCCTTACGTAAAATGCACAGAACCACCACGATAGTGATGTCATAAGCAGAAAACCATGACTTTACAAAACATTACATTTTTCACCTCGCTGAGAAATGGCAGTGACAAAAAACACCAAGCTTTTTTTTAACAGGATTGGACATGGCTAATCCCTCGCGTGCGGACAGGGTGGACGGTGTGCCGTTAACAGCCTGTCCTGATCAGCTCGCTCCCACCCACCTCCCTCACTCGCTCGCTCTCTCTACCTCTCTCATGGACAGGATGGCGGCGACGAGATCTATCCTAAGCGGAGGAGGATCCAGCGGTGATGGCATGGTGGGTGGGGGCGGAGCATCCAGCGCATACATCGGCGTGGCAAGGGTGTGGAAGAAGAAGAAATTGTGGCCGAACTTAACTCGGCATTCTTGCGGTCGGCCTTGCCCAGGTTCACCAGCACCAAGGCATCAGAGAGGTTCTTGTGTGTCAACTCCTTCAGCATGTTGGCCCCTGACATCATTAGTCAGACCCGATTGATCGGTATGTCGCAAGATCCATGTCGACCGAGGGTAGTGGGGTGGCGCCAGAGCTAGTGCCAACGTCCCTCAGGGAGACGGGGATACTGGAAGCAGGGGCGACAGGAGGAGTCGGGGCCAGAACGGCGGCGATAGACGGGCTTGCGGCTTGGGGAGTAACACTCGATGAGATGATGGTCTGACGGTCTTCACTCGAGACAATCACAACTTCTTCAACAAGGGCAGCCGGAGCTGACCCGGGGTTCTCTCTCTCTAGGGACGAGACAACATCCATGTCCATGGGCTGGGGGTCTCTTATTCTGTCTAGTTGCCGGCACTCCCAGGCACCGACGGGCAAAATACCGTCACATCCCTCGGTAGTGGTTTGAGCGGAGCTGGAAGTGATGTGGAGCATCCTATGGACATCACCATGTCAAGAGTTCGTTTGGCAATTGACACGTACCCCATCTACTTTACATACATAAAGGTGAATCATCTCCTTTACACATGTTCACTTGTGCCCTTCGAGGATGGTATACTACTTGACCCCTCTCCCGTGTGCATAGATAGGTGTGAGCGGAGCTACACATTCATCGAGGAGGAGTCCAAGCTCAAGAGAACAACTACACCATCCAAGAGGGAAGCCTGGAAGCGAAGAAGGAACCGCCAAGAAAGAAGGCAGCAGCTCCCAGGCGACCCCATGCACATGGGCCTCCCCAACCCCGTGCCCACGGGCCTCCCATGTTGCACGGTCCTGAAGACCCCGTGCACACGGGTGTGTACCGTGTCCACGGGCCTCACTGACCCCGTGTGCACGGGCTAAGTGTATCAGGTCGCTGGAGACCCCGTGCGCACGGACTCCACTTACCCCGTGCACACGGGGCCCCCTGTGTGTAGCGTTGTTGGGCTTTGCCCATGTATCCCCCTTTCGTCCCTCCTTACCCCTTGATGCCTTGGACCTATATGTACTCCTCCTCATCCATTTAGATTTAGCTAAGAATATATCTAGACATTACAGCTTGGCTCATGTACTCCCCTTGTGGGATTCCTCTTGAAAGAAAGGAGCCTGGATTGGAGTTCAAGACCTCCATTGGAGAAGATCCTTAGGGATTCAAGACCCCTTTAGGGAAGGATCTATCTAGATCATCAAGACCTCATCTCCTTTGGATTTGAGATGAACTTTACCATGTATCTTGTTTCCCTTTGATTGTTCTTGTACCTTGTGAATCTCATGTGTTTGTTAGTCTAGTGGATGTGTGATTGGACTTGTTCTTGAGTGTTCCTCTTGTGATTTCTCCTCTTGTTCTTCGTGTTCTTCGCGTTCTTTGTGGATTCCCCTCCAATTCGTGAAAGATCTCCACTTAGGGTCTCCACCCTACAATAGGAAGTCTCGGATCGAAGGTCGCACAAAGGTTTTACCCAGGTTCGGGCCTCCGGAGAGTAATACCCTACATCTTGCTTGCTTTGATATTTCATGGTGGAGGGATACCTCGTGCGAGGGGTTTACAATGGTGTGTGATATTGCTACCGAGAGTTGCTATCTGAGATTAGATGGGATGAAAGCCTCCTAACCTCCCCTTATATAGGTAGAGGAGGTCTAGGGTGTATGGGGGGATAAATGCAATCTAGGGCGCCTCCGATCTTTGTCTTGGGCGGCAGGAAGGTTCTTGACGAGGACTAGGGCCAGGCTCTTCTGAATGGGCCAACCTCGGTGTATGACACTGTCAGCAGCCCTCGAGCGTGGCGGAGGTCGCAGAAGTGGTCTTTGAGACCCTCTGGCAGGCTCATGTCTTCCTCCGAACCCGACCTATTGTGGTAGCCACGTCCTTCAAAGGGTTGCACACCCTGGCGGCATCTTTTACTTTAGGCCGGATCAGAGCTCCGTGGAGGGAATTGTTGGTGGTGTATCCCGGTAATTTGGGGCGTTCATGATGGTGCCATGATTCTCGCGTGCGCCCATCCCTTGAAAAATAGGAAACCGCGCAAGGCACATGGCACATGCCATGCCGCGAGGCACGATGCTTCGTTTCAGAGCGGCTATAAGAGGAGGCAAAATGAGGGGATTTCAACTTCTCCCCGCCTTTGCCCATTTTAACTCCCTTTTCCAACATCAGTCTCATCGTGCATGTTGTTAGCGCTCCGCCTTGCTCCACCGCCACCAACCTCGTTGTCCTTCCCTTTCGCTGCGATGGCCAGGACCAGGACTAAGAAGGGGAGTCGGGCTTCTGACCAGGAGCCGGCTGTGAGTGCCATCGGCCAAAAGCAAAAATAGGCTGCCTCTAAAAACGTCGAGTGATCGGCGCGATCTACCCCTAAATCCACAGGGAAGTGGTTCCCCTCCGCGGCAATGGAGGAGGAGGTCCAGGCCTACAAGTACCAGCTGCTAATGCCAGTAGACATGAAGGTCCAACTGCCATCCGGGGAAGTCCCGCCCACTCCTAGCAGTGGTGAGCACATCGTCTGCTTAGGGTATTTTGGGAGGGGGCTTAGCTTTCCTCTCCACAAATTTGTGCGCGGCCTTCTCCAGTTTACGACTGTCAACTACATCATATTCCTCCTAACGGAGTACTCCATATCGCCAGTTTCATTTCTTTCCGTGAATGCTTCCTCGGGACAGTTCCTCATTTAAAGTTGTTCTGGTATTTCTTTCGTGTCTGCGTTTGGTAGAACGAAGGCGCAGTATGTGACCTCGGGGAGGAAGCCATCTTGTAGCCCTGTCCCAACTCCACCTTCTTCTCCTTTGACCTCCCGAAGTCTGTTTGGGAATGGCATAAATCTTGGTTTTATGTGGAAGGCCTCGGTGACGACATGCCGGATTTCTCGAATGAGCCCCCAGGAAGATGCTTTCGTGGGCTCCTCTATCCCGGCTTTTGACGACAGCAAAGGAACTGGCGCATGCCCCCGTCTGCCTGAAGAAAGGCGGACTAACCGAAGGCCATATCGCGCGTACATGGGTGGAGTGTCGCGTTTTTCTGTTGCAGGCCCTGGCCCTCCCTCTGTCCCGATATGTTGGGGCAAGAGATCCTGCATGGTCTCTGAAGTAGATCTAAGCCTGGAAGACGTTGACGTCTACCTTGGCTACTTGGTGGGCCCAAATGCCAATGCGAACTCGTTGAAGGAGGTCATCAAGCCTTTCACGGCTGACCATCCCCCCGGCAACGTGAGTGTCTTTTTTGTAGCTCCATCCTTACTAGAGGTCGGCGCTTCTTTTTCTTGAACGCTTTCTTGCTGCTGTTATGCAGGGGTTTGCTACCTTTGCGACATACCATTCGTAGCCCCCGTTGTAGGGGCAGGGGGTGAGCCCTAACTTGGACGCCCTTATGATGCCAGCCATCTCAGGGCTACCCAGGTGAAGGGTGAGCCCTCCAAGAAGCGGAAAGGGGCGTCGGAGGATGAGGAGGAGTCCTCCGAGGAGGAGTCCTTCGACGACGCAGTTGAGGAGGAACTCATCGATTTGGAGGTCGACGGAGCCGCGACCTCTTCACCTAAAGGTCACATCTGTGGTGCTGGCGGTGATGAGGTCCACCATGGCGGCAATGGTGATGACGAGGATGACGATGATGATGACCATGACGTTGAGGAGGACGGCGACGCGGCCGATGACGTTGATACGTCTCCATCGTTTCTATAATTTTTGATTGTTTCATGCCAATATTATACAACTTTCACATACTTTTGGCAACATTTTATATGATTTATTGGACTAACCTATTGATCTAGTGCCCAGCGCCAATTCATGTTTGTTGCATGTTTTTTGTTTCACAGAATATCGATATCAAACGAAGTCCAAACGCGATAATTTTTTTACGGAGAATTATTTTGGAATATTTATGATTTTTGGAAGGTGGAATCAACGGTAACGGAGGCCCACGACCACCACAACCCACCAGGGTGCGTCGGGCACCCCTGGCTCGCCCATGTGTCTTGTGCCCTCGTCGTAAGTCGGTTGGGGCCCTTCTTCGGGCGCAATAAATATAATTTATGGAAAAAATCGTGTAAAAATTTCAGCGCAATCGGAGTTACGGATCTCCGGGAATTTAAGAAATGGTGAAGGGCCAGAAAACAGGAACGCGAAACAGAAGAGAATAGAGAGGGAGATCCAATCTTGGAGGGCCCCCCGCCTCTCAACCTTCATGTAGGCCATGGACCACAGGGGGAACTCTCCTCCCATCTAGGGGGGGAGGCCAAGGAAGAAGAAGAAGAAGGGGGCTCTCTCCCCCTCTCTCCCCCTCTCTCCCGGTGGCACCGGAACGCTGCCGGGGCAAGGATCATACGGCGATCTACATAAAAAATCTTGCTACCGTCAAAACCAACTTTCTCCCCCTCTATGTAGTGGTGTAACACCCCTTCTCCCTGCTGTAATCTCTACTTAAACATGGTGCTCAACACTATATATTATTTCCCAATGATATGTGGTTATCCTATGATGTTTGAGTAGATTCGTTTTGTCCTGTGGGTTAATCATGATCTTGGTTGGTATGATTGTATATTTTATTTATGGTGATGTCCTATGGTGCCCTCCATGTCGCGCAAACGATGGGATCCCCGCTGTAGGGTGTTGCAATATGTTCATGATTCGCTTATGGTGGTTGGCGTGAATGACAGAAGCACATACCCGAGTAAGTGGGTTGTTGCGTATGGGAGTAAAGAGGACTTGATACTTAATGCTATGGTTGGGTTTCACGTCCTTAATGATCTTTAGTAGTTGAGGATGCTTGCTAGGGGTCTAATCATAAGTGCATGTGATCCAAGTAGAGTAAGTATGTTAGCTCATGCCTCTCCCTCATATAAAATTGCAAGAATGATTACTAGTCTAGTTATCGATTGCCTAGGGACAAATGACTTTCTTGTTGACAAAAGCTATCCACTTTTATTACCTTGCATTTTATTTGTAGTTTTATTCTCGCAAAGTACTTCTAATTTCATGCTTGTTTTAGGTAAAGCAAACATCAAGTGTGCGTAGAGTTGTATCGGTGGTTGATAGAACTTGAGGGAATATTTGTTCTACCTTTAGATCCTCATTGGGTTCGACACTCTTATCTATCGAAGAAGGCTACAAACGATCCCCTATACTTGTGGGTTATCAAGACCTTTTTTGGCACCGTTGCCGGGGAGCAATACCATGGGGTGAATATTCTCGTGTGTGCTTGTTTGCTTAATCACTAAGTAGTTTTTATTCTCTGTTCCAAGTTGTTCTCTATCTTTAGTTATGGATATGGAACACGAAACACCAAAAGAATTAGTGGTACTTACTACTCATGGAGATGGGGAACCTCCTGAAATCCTCGGTGCTCGTTATGTGAAAAATATTATGCACTACTTTGATAATCTTGAGAAAACCCCATTCAACATGATAATGGGAGACACGTTGGGTCAACGTGAATACATTAGGGATCATCACTTTACACAAAAGGGAAATTATTATGGGATCAAATTAATATGTTGCATTGGTATGCTCGGAATCTATTCTTGAGATATGATTATACTTGCTGCTCTAGGATGAAGGCTCCACACCTTCTATTTTCATGTGAGTTTAGTGATAATGAAACCTTGTATTCTTATGCTAATGGTATATATGATTACTATGATGTGGAACGAATAGAAGAATTTGTTGCTTTAAAGGGTGCTTATGAAATTGAATCTTTGTTTGAAAAGTTTGAAGATTTTGATGATTCAGTCTATAGACCTGAAAATTTTGCTATCCTTAAATATTGCTATGATAATTATAAATGCAATTACAATATTGATGTGTTTATTGAGAATGTCTCTGCTGTCCAAGAAGAGACTAATATTTTGCAGGAGTCTACGAAAGAAGAAATTGATGAAACTGTGAGCTCATTGGATGAAAAGATGATGAGGAGAGTGAAGAACAAAAGGAGGAAGAGCGGGTCAGCTACCCATGCCCACCTTATAATGAGAGCAACCCTCCAACTCATACATTGTTTAATGCCCCTTCGTTCTTACCGAAGGATGAATGCTATGATAATTGCTATGATCTCGTTTATTCATTTGAAATATCCCTTTTGATGAACTTGATGCTTGCTATGCTTGTGGCCAAGATGCCAATATGAATTATGCTTATGGAGATGAACTTACTATAGTTCCTTATGTTAAGAATGAAATTGTTACTATTGCACCCACATATGATAGTCGTATTATCCTTTTGAATTCTCCAAACTACACTATATCGGAGAAGTTTGCACTTATTAAGGATTACATTGATGGGTTGCCTTTTACCATTGCACATGATGATTTTGATGAATGATGTCTACTATACAACCTTCATCTTGTAGACGTTGTTGGGCCTGCAAGTGCACAGGTTTGTAGGACAGTAGCAAATTTCCCTCAAGTGGATGACCTAAGGTTTATCAATCCGTAGGAGGCGTAGGATGAAGATGGTCTCTCTCAAACATCCCTGCAACCAAATAACAAAAAGTCTCTTGTGTCCCCAACACACCCAATACAATGGTAAATTGTATAGGTGCACTAGTTCGGCGAAGAGATGGTGATACAAGTGCAAAATAGATAGTAGATATAGGTTTTTGTAATCTGGAATAATAAAAACAGCAAGGTAACAAGTGGTAAAAGTGAGCGTAAACGGTATTGCAATGATAGGAAACAAGGCCTAGGGTTCATACTTTCACTAGTGTAAGTTCTCTCAACAATAATAACATAGATAGAACATATGACAAGCCCTCAACATGCAACAAAGAGTCACTCCGAAGCCACTAATAGCGGAGAACAAACGTAGAGATTATGGTCGGGTACGAAACCACCACAAAGCTATTCTTTCGGATCGATCTATAAAAGAGTTCGTACTAGAATAACACCTTAAGATACAAATCAATCAAAACCCTAATGTCACCTAGATACTCCATCCGTGGGCATGATTATATGATATGCATCACACAATCTCAGATTCGTCCAACCAACATAAAAGTACTTCAAAGAGTGTCCCAAAGTTTCTATCGGAGAGTCAAGAACGTGTGCCAACCCCTATGCATAGGTTCCCAAGTGTCACGAAACCCGCAAGTTGATCACCAAAACATACATCAAGTGGATCAATAGAATAAACCATTGTCACCACGGTTATCCCACGCAAGACATATATCAAGTGTTCATAAAAGACTCAATCCGATAAGATAACTTCAAAGGGGAAACTCAAGTCATCACAAGAGAGTAGAGGGGGAGAAACATCATAAGATCCAACTACAATAGCAAAGCTCGGGATACATCAAGATCGTGCCATAGAGGAACACGAGAGAGAACACAAGAGAGAACACGAGAGAGAGAGATCAAACACATAGCTACTGGTACATACCCTCAGCCCCGAGGGTGAACTACTCCCTCCTCGTCATGGATAGCGCCGGGATGATGAAGATGGCCTCCGGTGATGGGATCCCCCTCCGGCAGGGTGCCGGAATAGGGTCCCGATTGGTTTTTGGTGGCTACAGAGGCTTGCGGCGGCGGAACTCCCGATCTATCTTCTGTTCTGGAAGTTTTAGGGTATGTAGGTATATATGGGTGCAGGGGGTACGTCGGTGGAGCTACGGGGGCCCCACGAGGCAGGGGGGCGCTCCCAGGGGGGTGGGCGCGCCCCCCACCCTTGTGAGAACCTCTCGTATCTTCTGACATGGAGTCCAAGTCCATCAGGTGGGTTTCCTTCCAAAAATAACTTCTCCAGTTGATTTCGTTCCGTTTTGACTCCGTCTGATATTCCTTTTCCTCGAAACACTGAGCAAATCTAGGCTGGGCCTCCGGTTAATAGGTTAGTCCCAAAAATAATATAAAAGTGGATAATAAAGCCCAATATCGCCTAAAACAGTAGATAAAGTAGCATGGAGCAATCAAAAATTATAGATACGTTGGAGACGTATCAATGAATACAATATGCATGTGCTTGCTGCTCCTACTTGCAATTATTATGAGAGAGGAACTACATCTCCATCTTTTTATGTTTCCAACATGATAGAATTGCAAGAAACTTCTTATCCTATGTATTGGCCTTTACTTGATGTGCATGATCAAGGAAATATGCTGTAGAGGCAATAATAAATTTGTTATTTTATATTTCCTTATATCATGATAAATTTTATTATACATGCTAGAATTGTATTGACCGGAAACTTGATACATGTGTGGATACATAGACAAAACACCGTGTCCCTAGGATGCCTCTACTAGACTTGCTCGATGATCAAAGATGGTTAAGTTTCCTAGCCATGGACATGTACTGTCATTTGATGAACGAGATCACATCATTAGGAGAATGATGTGATGGACAAGACCCATCTGTTAGCTTAGCATAATGATCATTCAGTTTTATTGCTATTGCTTTCTTCATGTCAAATACATATTCCTCCGACTATGAGATTCTGCAACTCCCGGACATCAGAGGAATGCCATATGTGCTATCAAACGTCACAACATAACTGGGTGATTATAAAGATGCTCTACAGGTATCTCCGAAGGTGTTTGTTGGGTTGGCATAGATCGAGATTAGGATTTGTCACTCCGAGTATCAGAGAGGTATCTCTAGGCCCTCTCGGTAATGCACATCATATGAAGCCTTGCAAGCAATGTGACTAATGAGTTAGTTACGGGATGATGCATTACGGAACGAGTAAAGAGACTTGCCGGTAACAAGATTGAACTAGGTATGAAGATACCGACGATCGAATCTCGGGCAAGTAACATACCGATGACAAAGGGAATAACGTATGTTGACATAATAGTTCGACCGATAAAGATCTTCGCAGAATATGTGGGAACCAATATGAGCATCCAGGTTTCGCTATTGGTTATTGACCGGAGAGGCATCTCGGTCATGTCTACATAGTTCTCGAACCCGTAGGGTTCGCACGCTTAACGTTCGATGACGATATGTATTATATGAGTATGAGTTATGTGTTTTGGTGACCGAAGGTTGTTCGGAGTCTCGGATGAGATCACGGACATGACGAGGAGTCTTGAAATGGTTGAGAGGTAAAGAATGATATATTGGAAGGTAGTATTCGACCGGAAGGGTTTCGGAGTGTATCGGGTACATACCGGAGTACCAGAGGGGTTACCGGAACCCCCCGGGGAAAGATATGGGCCATATGGGCCATAGGAGGGAAGCTAACGAGCCCACAAGGGGCTAGCACGCCCCCCACAAGGGAGGAGGCCGAATTGGAGTAGGGAAGGGGGCGGAGCCCCCCTTCTCCTTCTCCCTCTCCTTCCCCCTTTCCCCCTCTGGTAAAAGGAAAGGGGGGGGGATCCTACTAGGAGCCCAAGTGGGACTCCCCCCACTTGGGGTGTGCCTAGGCCGGCCTCCTATCCCTCCCTCCATTATATATGGGGGGGGGTGCCCCTATGATACAGCCTCCTCTCCCTCCCTCCATTATATATGGGGCGGTGCCCCTATGATACACACCAATTGTTCTAAGCCGTGTGCGGCGCCCCCCTCCATAGTTTACGCCTCCGGTCATATTCTCGCGGTGCTTAGGCGAAGCCCTGCGTGGATCACATCACCATCACCGTCACCACGCCATTGTGATGACAGAAATCATCTAATCCTTTGACCCTCTGCTGGATCAAGAGCTCAAGGGACGTCATCGCGCTAAACATGTGCAGAACTCAAAGGTGTCATACGTTCGGTACTCGATCGGTCGGAACGAGAAGACGTTCGACTACATCAACCAAGATAAGTAAACGTTTCTGCTTTCGGTCTATGAGGGTACGTGGACACACTCCCCCTCTCGTTGCTATGCATCTCCTAGATAGATCTTGCATGGACGTAAGAATTTTTTTGAAATTACATACTACGTTTCCCAACAGTGGCATCCGAGCCAAGTCTATGGGTAGATGATATGCACGAGTAGAACACAAAGAGTTGTGGGCGGTGATTGTCATACTGCTTACCACCAATGTCTTATTTTGATTCGGTGGTATTGTTGGATGATGCGGCCCGGACCAACCTTACATGACCATGTTCATGAGACCGGTTCCACAAATAGACATGCAACTAGTTTTGCATAAAGGTGGCTGGCGGGTGTCTGTTTCTCCAACTTTAGTTGAATCGAATTTGAATGCGGCCGGTCCTTGTGAAGGTTAAAACAACAAACTTGATAAATCATTGTTGTGGTTTTTGTGCTGTAGGTAAGTACAGTTCTTGCTAGAAGCCCGTAGCAGCCACGTAAAACTTGTAACAACAAAGTAGAGGACGTCTAACTTGTTTTTGCAGGGCATGTTGTGATGTGATATGGTCAAGACATGATGTGATATACGTTATTGTATGAGATGATCATGTTTTGTAAAAGTTATCGGCAACTGGCAGGAGCCTTATGGTTGTCACTTTATTGTATGAAATACAAACACCATGTATTTGCTTTACTTTATCACTAAGCGGTAGCGATAGTCGTAGAAGCAATAGTTGGCGAGACGACCACGACGCTACGATGGAGATCAAGGTGTCAAGCCGGTGAAGATGGAGATCATGATGTTGCTTTGGTGATGGAGATCAAAAGCACAAGATGATGATGGCCATATCATGTCACATATTTTGATTGCATGTGATGTTTATCTTTATGCATCTTATTTTGCTTAGTACGATGGTAACATTATAAGATGATCCCTTACTAAAATTTCAAGGTATAAGTGTTCTCCCCGATTATGCACTGTTGCGAAAGTTCTTCATGCTGAGATGCCACGTGATGATCGGGTGTGATAAGCTCTACGTTCAAATACAACGGGTGCAAGCCAGTTTTGCACATGCGGAATGCTCAGGTTAAACTTGACGAGCCTAGCATGTACAGACATGGTCTCGGAACACTGGAGACCAAAAGCTCGAATGTGAATCATATAGTGGGTATGTTCAACATAGAGATGTTCACCATTGATGATTACTCCATCTCACGTGATGATCAGACATGGTTTAGTTAATTTGGATCACATATCATTTAGATGACTTGAGGGATGTCTATTAAGTGGGAGTTCTTAAGTAATATGATTAATTGAACTTTAATTTATCATGAACTTAGTCCTAATAGTGTTTGCAAGTTATGTTGTAGATCAATAGCTCGCGTTGTAGCTCCCCTAAGTTTTTTGATATGTTCCTAGAAAAAACTAAGTTGAAAGATGATAATAGCAATGATGCGGACTGGGTCCGTGATCTGAGGTTTATCCTCATTGTTGCACAGAAGAATTATGTCCTTGATGCACCGCTAGGTGACAGACCTATTGTGGGAGTTGGCTAGCTCAATATGATGACTACTTGATAGTTTAGTGCACCATGCTTTACGGCTTAGAACCGGGACTTCAAAAATGTTTTGAACGCCACGGAGCATATGAGATGTTCCAAGAGCTGAAATTTGTATTTCATACTTATGCCCATGTCGAGGGGTATGAGACCTCTAACAAGTACTTCGTCTAAAAGATGGAGGAGAATAGCTCAGCTAGTGAGCATGTGCTCAGAATGTCTGTGTACTACAATCGATTGAATCAAGTGGGGGTTAATCTTCTAGATAAGATAGCGATTGACAGAGTTCTCTAGTCACCATCACCAAGTTACTGGAACTTCGTGATGAACTATAATATGCAAGGGATGACGAAAGTGATTCTCAAGCTCTTCGTGATGTTGAAATCGACGAAGGTAGAAATCAAGAAAAACCATCAAGTGTTGATGATTAAACAAGACCACTAGTTTCAAGAAAAAGGGCAAAGGGAAAGAAAAGGAACTTCAAGAAGAATGGAAAGCAAGTTGTCACTCCCGTGAAGAAGCCCAAAGCTAGACCTAAGCCTGAAGCTGAGTGCTTCTACTACAAAGGAAATGGTCACTAGAAGCGGAGCTACCCCAAATATTTGGCGGATAAGAAAGATGGCAAAGTGAACAAAGGTATTTTTGATATACGTGTTATTGATGTGCACCTTACTAGTGCTCATAGTAGCCCCTGGGTATTTAATACCTGTTCGGTTGCTAAGATTAGTAACTCGAAACATGAGCTGCAGAATAAATAGAGACTAGTTGAGGGTGAAGTGACGATGTGTGCTGGAAGTGGTTCCGAGATTGATATGATCATTATCGCACACTCCCTATACTTTCAGGATTAATGTTGACCCTAAATAAATGTTATTTGGTGTTTGCCTTGAGCGTGAATATGATTAGATCATGTTTATTGCAATACGGTTATTCATTTAAGATAGAGAATAACTGTTATTCTGTTTACATAAATAAAACCTTCTATGGTCATACACCCAATGTTAATGGTTTATTGAGTCTCGATCGTAGTGATACACATATTCATAATATTGATGCCAAAAGATGCAAAGTTGATAATGATAGTGCAACTTATTTGTGGCACTGCCATTTAGGTCATATCGGTGTAAAGCGCATGAAGAAACTCCATTCAGATGTACTTTTGGAATCACTTGATCATGAACCATTTGATACTTGCATACCGTGCCTTATGGGCAAGATGCTAAAACTCCATTCTCCGGAACAATGGAATGATCTAATGACTTATTGGAAATAATACATACCGATGTATGCGATCAGATGAGTGTTGAGGCTTGCGGCGGGTATCATTATTTTTTGACCTTCACAGATGATTTGAGTAGATATGGGTATATCAACTTAATGAAACACAAGTATGAAACATTTGAAAAGTTCGAAGAATTTCAGAGTGAAGTGGAGAATCATCGTAACAAGAAAATAAAGTTTCTATGATCTGATCGTGGAGGTGAATATTTGAGTTACGAGTTTGGCCTTCATTTAAAACAATGTGGAATAGTTTCACAGCTCACGCCACCTGGAACACCACAGCATAATGGTGTGTCCGAATGTCATAACCACACTTTATTAGATATGGTGCGATCTATGATGTCTCTTACCAATTTACCACTATTGTTTTGGGATTATGCATTAGAGACAGCTGCATTCACATTAAACAGGTCACCGTCAAAATCCGTTGAGACGACACCGTATGAACTGTGGTTTGGCAACAAACCTAAGCTGTCGTTTCTTAAAGTTTGGGGATGCGATGCTTATGTCAAAAGGCTTTAGCCT
This sequence comes from Triticum aestivum, assembly GCF_018294505.1. Lineage (NCBI taxonomy): Eukaryota > Viridiplantae > Streptophyta > Magnoliopsida > Poales > Poaceae > Triticum > Triticum aestivum. The sequence continues at coordinate 398,711,902 of NC_057798.1, read as the reverse complement.
GATAAGTTCGAACCCAAATCAGAGAAGTGCGTCTTCATAGGATACCCTAAGGAAACAATTGGGTACACCTTCTACCACAGATCCGAAGGCAAGATCTTTGTTGCCAAGAATGGAACCTTTCTAGAGAAGGAGTTTCTCTCGAAAGAAGTGAGTGAGAGGGAAGTAGAACTTGATGAGGTAATTTTACCTTCTCTCAATTTGGAAAATAGCTCATCCGAGAAATCCGTTCCCGTGATGCCTACACCAACTGGAGAGGAAGCTAATGATAATGATCATGAAACTTCAGATCAAGTTGCTACAGAACCTCGTAGGTCAACCAGAGCACGATCCACACCAGAGTGGTATGGTAATCCTGTTCTAGAAGTCATGTTACTTGACCATGATGAACCTACAAACTATGAAGAAGCTATGATGAGCCCAGATACCGACAGATGGCTTGAGGCCATGAAATCTAAGATAGGATCCATGTATGAGAACAAAGTGTGGACTTTGGTTGACTTGCTCGATGATCAGCGAGCCATAGAAAATAAATGGATCTTCAAGAGGAAGATGGACGGTGATGGTAGTGTTATTATCTACAAAGCTCGAATTGTCGCAAAAGGTTTTTGACAAGTTCAACGTGTTGAATACGATGAGTTTTTCATACTCGTATCAATGCTTAAGTTTGTCCGAATCATGTTAGTTATTGTCGTATTTTATGAAATCTAGAAAATGGATATCAAAACTGCATTCCTTAATGGATTTATTAAAAAGAGTCTTATATGATGCAACCAGAAGGTTTTGTCAATCCTAAAAGTGCTAACAAAATGTGAAAGCTCCAGCGATCCATCTATGGAGTGGTGTAAGCATCTCGGAGTTGGAATATACACTTTGATGAGTTGATCAAAGCATATAGTTTTATACAGACTTGCGGTGAAGCCTGTATTTACAAGAAAGTGAGTGGGAGCACTACAACCTTTCTGATAAGTATATGTGAATGACATATTGTTGATTGGAAATGATGTAGAATTTTCTGGAAAGCATAAAGCAGAGTTTAAAAGGAGTTTTTCAAAGAAAGACCTCGGTGAAGCTGCTTACATATTGGGCATCAAGATCTATAGAGATAGATCAAGACGCTTGATAAGATTTTTCAATGAGTACATACCTTGACAAGATTTTGAAGTAGTTCAAAATGGAACATTCAAAGAAGGAGTTCTTGCCTGTGTTGCAAGGTGTAAAGTTGAGTAAGACTCAAAACCCGGCCTCAGCAGAAAATAGAAAGAGAATGAAAGTCATTCCCTATGCCTCAACCATAGGTTCTATAAAGTATGTTATGCTGTGTACAGCACCTATTGTGTACCTTATCTTGAGTTTGGCAAGGGGGTACGATAGTGATCCAGGAGTGGATCACTGGACAACAGTCAAAGTTATCCTTAGTTATATAAGAGGACTAAGGAAATATTTCTCGGTTATGGAGGTGATAAAAAGTTCGTCGTAAAGAGTTACGTCGATGCAAGCTTTTACACCGATCCGGATGACTCTGAGTCTCAATCTGGATACATATTGAAAGTGGGAGCAATTAGCTAGAGTAGCTCCATGCAGAGCATTGAAGACATAGAAAATTTGCAAAATACATACGGCTCTGAATATGGTAGACCCGTTGACTAAACTTCTCTCACAAGCAAAACATGATCACACCTTAGTACTCTTTGGGTGTTAATCACATAGCAATGTGAACTAGATTATTGACTCTAGTAAATCCTTTGGTTGTTGATCACATGGTGATGTGAACTATGGGTGTTAATCACATACAGATGTGAACTATTGGTGTTAAATCACATGGCGATGTGAACTAGATTATTGACTCTAGCGCGAGTGGGAGACTGAAGGAAATATGCTCTAGGGGCAATAATAAATTTGTTATTTTATATTTCCTTATATCATGATAAATGTTTATTATTCATGCAAAAATTGTATTAGCCGGAAACTTGATACATGTGTGGATACATAGACAAAACACCATGTGCCTAGTATGCCTCTACTAGACTAGCTCGTTGATCAAAGATGGTTAAGTTTCCTAGCCATGGACATGTGTTGTCATTTGATGAACGGGATCACATAATTAGGAGAATGATGTGATGTACAAGACCCATCCGTTAGCTTAGCATAATGATCGTTCAGTTTTATTGCTACTGCTTTCTTCATGTCAAATACATATTCCTCCGACTATGAGATTATGCAACTCCCGGACACCAGAGGAATGCCATATGTCCTATCAAACGTCACAACGTAACTAGGTGATTGTAAAGATGCTCTACAGGTATCTTCGAAGGTGTTTGTTGGGTTGGCATAGATCGAGATTACGATTTGTCACTCCGAGTATCGGAGAGGTATCTCTGGGCCCTCTCGGTAATGCACATCATATGAAGCCTTGCAAGCAATGTGAGTAATGAGTTAGTTGCGGGATGATGAATTACAGAACGAGTAAAGAGACTTGCCGGTAATGAGATTGAACTAGGTATGAAGATATCGATGATCGAATCTCGGGCAAGTGACATACTAATGACAAAGGGAATAATGTATGTTGACATAGCGGTTTGACCGATAAAGATCTTCGTAGAATATGTGGGAACCAATATGAGCATCCAGGTTCCGCTATTGGTTATTGACCGGAGAGGTGTCTCGGTCATGTCCGCATAGTTCTCGAACACGTAGGGTCTGCACGCTTAACATTCGATGACGATATGTATTATATGAGTTATGTGTTTTGGTGACCAAAGGTTGTTCGGAGTCCCGGATGAGATCATGAACATGACGAGGAGTCTCGAAATGGTTGAGAGGTAAAGATTGATACATTGGAAGGTAGTATTCGAACATCGGAAGGGTTCCAGAGTGTATCAGGTACATACCGGAGTACCAAAGGGGTTACTGGAACCCTCGGGGAAAGATATGGGCCATATGGGCCATAGGAGGGAAGCTAACCAGCCCACAAGGGGCTAGCACGGCCCCCACAAGGGAGGAGGCCGATTTGGACTAGGGAAGGGGGCGACACCCCCCTTTCCTTCTCCTTCTCACTCTCCTTCCCCCTTTTACCCCTCTGGTAAAAGGAAGGGGGGGGGGCGAATCCTACTAGGAGCCCAAGTGGGACTCCCCCCCACTTGGGGCACGCCTAGGCCGCCTCCTCTCCCTCCCTCCTTTATATACGTCGGGGGGAGGGCTATGATACACACCAATTGTTCTAAGCCGTGTGCGGGGCCCCCCTCCATAGTTTACGCCTCCGGTTGTATTCTCGCGGTGCTTAGGCGAAGCCCTGCGCGGATCACATCACCATCACCGTCACCATGCTGTTGTGCTGACGGAACTCATCTACTCCTTCGACCCTTTGCTGGATCAAGAGCTCGAGGGACATCATCGCGGTGAACGTGTGCAGAACTTGGAGGTGTCGTACGTTCGGTACTCGATCGTTCAGAATGAGAACATGTTCGACTACATCAACCGCGTTAAGTAAACACTTCCGCTTTCGGTCTTCGAGGGTACGTGGACACACTCTCCCCCTCTTGTTCCTATGCATCTCCTAGATAGGTCTTGCATGGACGTAGGAATTTTTTGAAATTACATGCTACGTTTCCCAACACATGAATTGTTCTTATATGACATGCCGATGCATAAGAAGAGAGTTAGACTTCGTCATTGCATGATATATATTGCTTTGTGCTCACTACTAAATGCCAAGTCATTGTTAATTAAAATTGGCTTTGATATACCTTGGGATCCGGGTGGATCCATTACTTGAGAACTTTATGCCTAGCTTAATGGCTTTAAAGAAAGCGCTGCCAGGGAGACAACCCGGAAGTTTTAGAGAGTCATTTTATTCTGTTGAGTGCTTTTATAAAGTTTATAAACACAAAAATATAGAGGGGAACATAAATTTCAGAAAAAGAATAGTGAAAGTGAGAAAGACGAGCACCGTGAAAGTGGGAGCTAGCCTTGAACTTTTGTTCATGCCCATGGAAACTTTGTGGATCTCAATTACAAAAACTTTTTAACAAAAATAATTATCCCTTGTATAAATCCATTGTATTATAAAAATAATGTGCCAAGACTTGCCTTTAGGATGATTAGATTACTTGTTGGTATGTGCGGTGTAAAAACAGTAACTTTGGTTGTAGTGCATGAATTTACATTTTTACTGGAACGTCAAAGTTTCTGAAACTTTTTGCATAGTATTTATATATAATTTTTTTATTTTATCTTATTTTTTCAGAATTTTTGGAGTACCAGAAGTATGGTAGATGTTCAGATTGCTACAGACTGTCATGTTTAAGACGGATTCTATTTTTGATGCATTGTTTTGCTTGTTTGATGAAACTATCAATTTTTATTTGTGCTATAAGCCATAGAAAAGTTATATTACAGTAGCTACAATGCAAAAAAACAAAATATGAATTGGTTTGCAATAGTACTTAAAGTAGGGATTTACATTATTATACTAACGGATCTCATGAGGTTTTTGTTGAGTTTTGTGTGGATGAAGTGATCAAAGATCGAGGAGGTCTCGATATGAGAAGGAGGAGAGGCAAGAGCTCAAGCTTGGGGATGCCCAAGGCACCCTAAGTAAATATTCAAGGAGACTCAAGCATCAAAACATGGGGATGCCCAAGGCACCCCAAGTAAATATTCAAGGAGACTCAAGCATCAAAACATGGGGATGCCCCAAAAGGCATTCCATCTTTCTTCAACAAGTATCAGTATGTTTTCGTCTTTGTTTCGTTCATGTGATATGTGAAAATCTTGGAGCGTCTTTTGTGTTTAGTTTTCACTTTTCTTTTATGCACCATGCTAGTATGAGATATTACATGGTTGATTTATAGAATGCTCACTACACTTCACTTATATCTTTTGAGTATGGCTTTATAGAATGCTTCATGTGCTTCACTTATATTATTTGAAGTTTAGATTGACTGTTTCTCTTCACATGGAATATCATTATTCGTAGAATGCTCTTTTGTTTCACTTGTATTTATTAGAGCATGACATTTTATAGAAAGAATTAAACTCTCATGCTTCACTTATATCTATTTAGAGAGTCAATAGAAATTGGTAATTTGCATGGTTAGTCATAAAATCCGACATAAAACTTGTGGATCACTGAATATCATAAGTTTGATTCCTTGCAATAGTTTTGCAATACAGAGATGATAATATGTGGGAGGTACTAGTAAACGGTTGTGGTTAGTAGGAATATTGGTGTTACGGTTTGTGATTCCCGAAGCATGCATGTGTAGTCTCTCGTTATGCTATGAAGTTGGACCATGATTTATCATTGATTGTCTTCCTTATGAGTGGCTATTGGGGACGAGCGATGGTCTTTTCCTACCAATCTATCTCCCTAGGGGCATGCGTAGTAGTACTTTGCTTCGATGGATAATAAACTTTTGCAATAAGTATATGAGTTCTTTATGACTAATGTGAGTCCATGGATTATACGCACTCTCACCTTTCGCAATTTGCTAGCCCCTAAGGTACTGTGCATTGCCCTTTCTCACCTCGAGAGTTGGTGCAAACTTTGTCGGTGCATCCTTACCCGTGATATGATACGCTGTATCACACATAAGCCTTATTATATCTTCCTTAAAACAGCCACCATACCTACCTATTATGGCCTTTCCATAGCCATTCTGAGATATATTGCCATGCAACTTCCACCGCTTCCATTTTGATGACTTGAGAATTCATTGTCATATTGCTTTGTGTCGTGGTATAACACGACCACCTATGGGCCATCGGCCCCTTGTGGTTCGGCAGGGGGGAAGAGCACATTGCACAAAGAGCGTTGAGCATAGAGCAGTGCGATAGCGATGACACAGGCAGTTTTTACATAGGTTCGGGTCGCCGTGAGGCGTAAGACCCTACTCCTGCTTTGGTGGATTGATGGATGGACTGAGTGGCGAGGCGGCGCTCTAGCCCGACACAGTAGCCTTGGGACAGCAACAACTACGTGCGTATGAGCGTATAGGGGTCCGAATCCTTTCTAAGGTAGCCTCGGCCCTACTTTTATAGATCAAGGGGTCACCACAATGGCAAAACAGTCATTATCCAGTGACTAGATAGCCACAACGCTATCATACCTAACTCTGCAGACAGGACAAGGCACATTAAATGCGCAACTTAGTGTCACATCGTGGGTGCGGCCCGACAAACCTTGCCATGCCATTCAACCACCTTCTCACCTACCTGCGTGACACGTCCTTGGACGGGTGTCATTTGGAGGTAATTTCCTTCAGAAATGGTTGCCACGTGCCAAATAACAGCCACTTAACCACTTGGGGGTTTGACACCGCATCGATAGATGACTTGCATTGCTGTGAGGTGGCGCGGTGGAGCCTTGGCGGTGTAATCCGCCTCGGTGTTCCCGGTAAGCTTGTCGGGGTGGTCTTGAGACTTGTCTTTGAGGTAACCTCGACTCCGCCAGGCTCGCCTGCCCGGCAAGGGAGGTTCTTCCTTAGTGATATCTTGCTCTTTTGGTTGGTCTTAGTCTTCTTGATCCGCCCTTTGATTTCTCAAAGTGCTTATCTCTTCTTCCTGGTCTTGTCTTCGATATCGGAATCTTGCTCTTGAGCCTGTGTATAGTCCGGGAAACACACCCGGGGTTTGTTGCACTAACAGGAGCCCCCGGGCCTGGCCTGAATGCGCTGCCGAGCGTCGTCAGGGTAGGCCCTGTCCAGTACACAGGCGAGGAAGTCGTGGTAGCTCACCCTTTGAGATCTTCTTTGCTTCTTCATTAACCTGTGCTTGAGTCCGTGTCTGGTTTTTCCGCGCATCGCGTGAGACGTTACAGGGGAAATCCAAGCCACGATCTGTGGGCTACCCACATCCCACGTTCACGGGGTGATAACTGCTATTCCACTAGCTTCCCCACCTCTGGTGCTTCTGCCACATGTGTTGCATGCATTGCGCAAGGTTGCTGGTGGATGCGGAGGGCGTGGAAATGAGCGCCATGGCATAAAACCAGGCATCATGGATTGGCGCAGGGGGTCAGCCTTGATTCGTCGAACCGCTGATGGTGCGGGGAGCCGGACTGGAGGAGCAGGATGGCTTTATTTAGGGCAAAGAGCTAGCCCCCTGCCCCGTTCGCCTATAAAAAGGGACGCGGGACGGGGTGCTTCTTCACACATCTCACTCCTTCCTTTCCCTTAACATTTCTCGTCTATCATGGTGAGGGGACGGGGGCATGGCGGTGTTCCAGTGGTGGCGACGAGGGCTTCTATATGACAGCACCTCCCTCCTCCCACCCAAGACACGGGGGCGGAGCCCGCCGCGAGAGGACATGGGAACGGGCAAGGTTGTGGCCGTCATGGTGTTCGAGGTCGAGGAGGATGGGGGGGGGGGCGCTCCGGTCGCCCCTCCGTGGGCCGCTCAACCTCCAATGGAGGGCCATGTCGGAGACCAGCCGCTGGAGTTCATCATTAGACTGCACAGGTCCCCGTGCGGCCGCCTCCGTCTCCCCACTCCATTCGCGAGGGTGATGGAGCTTGAGCAGCCGCGCGCATTGAAGCTGCACATGAGCGGTTGCTGTAATGGTAGCATGCGGGTGGATGTGGATTTCCCCACCCCTCATGTCATGCTCTGGCGACGCTTCTGGAAGACCTTTGCTCGTGACCAAAGCTTGTCGGAGGGGCACGTCCTCCATTTTCAAATTAATGGGGGCCGATCTTCTCTCCATCAAGGTTTTTGGGTGCTCGGCTGCTCGCTTAGGGTGCTGCGCAGAGAGCTTGACTAACAATGAAAGCTCCTCCTCGAGCGATAGCAACGAGGAGGAAAGTGACGGTGATGACGATGGTGCATACGGGGAGGACGACGACTCCGACTCTGGCTGAAGACCAGCCGCACCATCACCGTCAGGCGGTGGCACCACCATCTTGAAAGTGCAACTAATCCCTGGGTGGTTTTGGTAATTGTTAACAACATACAACTCATTGAACTAATACTCTTTCAAGATGCTCATTTTAGAAAGTTCAATGATTGGCATGGCATGGACTAGAGATGTGGACCCCTCAAAATGCTAAGGACACATATTGGCAAAAAGCTCAAGACTCTACATTTTCATTTAAGCGATCCAAGATCACATTGAGTCCATAGGAAAGCCAATACTATTAAAAGGGGATGAGGTGTTGCTTAATGGCTTACTTGCTCAAAATGCTTAGTGATATGCTCCAAAAACCCTCAACTACTTTCTCATATCCACATATATCCTAAACCTAAAGTCAAACTCGGCCCCACCGATTTGATCTATCCGGCGCCACCAAGTTCATTTGACATAGCCACTGCCACAAACCCTAATCACTTCGGTCTCACTGATAGGAATCTCGGTCTCACCGAGATGGGATTGCAAACTCTCTGTTTCCCTTCATAATGTTTCGGTCTCTCCAAAATGAGTGATCGGTCCCACCGAGTTCGCAACGCAAACTCCCTGTTTCCTTTTCGTAACATTTCGGTTTCACCAAAATGAGCGATCGGTCCCACCGAGTTTGCCTGACCAACTCTCTGTATGCCTATTACTGAAATCGGTCCCACCGAGTTCATGTGATCGGTCTCACCGAGATCAAGTTATGCCCTAACCCTAGCACATCGGTCCCACCGAGTTGATCATGTTGGTCCCACCAAAAAGCCTAACGTTCACATTTTGAACTAAATCGGTCTGACAGAGTTTCACCATTCGGTCTCACTGAGTTTGGGAATCTGTGTGTAACGGTTAGATTTTGTGCGGAGGCTATATATACCCCTCCACCCGTTCTTCATTCGCGAGGAGAGCCATTAGAATGTGCCTACACTTCCAGCATTCATTTTCTGAGAGAGAACCACCTACTCATTTGTTGAGACCAAGACATTCCAATCTAACCACAAGAATCTTGATCTCTAGCCTTCCCCAAGTTGCTTTCCACTCAAATCATCTTTCCACCATAGCCAAATCTGTGTGAGAGAGATGAGTGTTGGAGATACTACCATTTGAAGCACAAGAGCAAGGAGTTCATCATCAACACACCATCTATTACCTTTTGGAGAGTGGTGTCTCCTAGATTGGTTAGGTGTCACTTGGGAGCTGATGTCTGCTAGAACTACGGATGATGCAGTATAGCGACGGTAGGTATTTCCCTCAGTGATGAGACCAAGGTTATTGAACCAGTAGGAGAACCTCCTCACATCACGTAAACAGCACCTGCACATAAATAACAAATACTCGCAACCCGACGTGTTAAAGGGGTTGTCAATCCCTTCCGGGTACGACGCCTCAAGATAGGCAAATAACATGAGGTAAAAGTGGTAGATAGGATAAATAGATCGCATAACAAATAAATTGCAGCAAGGTATTTTTTGTATTTTTGGTTTAATAGATCTGAAAATAAATGCAAGGGAAAATAGATCGCAAAGGCAAATATGATGAAAAGAGACCCGGGGGGCGTAGGTTTCACTAGTGGCTTCTCTCGAGAAAAATAGCAAATGGTGGGAATACAATTACTGTTGTGCAATTGATAGAACTTCAAATAATCATCATGATATCTAGGCGATGATCATTATATAGGCATCACGTCCAAGATTAGTAGACCGACTCCTGCCTGCATCTACTACTATTACTCCACACATCGACCGCTATCCAGCATGCATCTAGTGTATTAAGTTCATGAGAAAATGGAGTAATGCAATAAGAACAATGACATGATGTAGACAAGATCTTTTTATCTATTATGGAGATATAGATCTCATCTTCTTATCCTTAGTAGCAACGATACATATGTGCCGGTTCCCCTTCTGTCACTGGGATCAATCACCGTAAGATCGAACCCACTACAAAGCACCTCTTCCCATTGCAAGATAAATAGATCAAGTAGTCCAAACAAAACCCAAATATTAGAGAAGAAATACGAGGCTAGAAGCAATCATGCATATAAGCGATCAAGAAGACTCAAATAACTTTCATGGATAAAAACATAGATCTGATCATAAACTCAAAGTTCATCGGATCCCAACAAACACACCGCAAAAAGACTTACATCATATGGGTCTCCAAGAGACCATTGTATTGATAATCAAGAGAGAGAGGAAGCCATCTAGCTACTAACTACGGACCCGTAGGTCTACAAAGAACTACTCATGCATCATTGAAGAGGCACCAATGGAAGTGGTGAACCCCTCCATGACAGTGTCTAGATTGGATCTGGTGGTTCTGGACTCTGCGGCAGCTGGAATTGATTTTCGTCGACTCCCCTAGGGTTTCTGGAATATTGGGGGTATTTATAGGGGAAAATTTTGTTTTTGCCACTCTAGGTTTTGCCAATTTTCCTTATGCCACTCTAGATTTTGACATTTTACTTTTGCCGCTCTTAGTTTTTGAAAATTATCACAATTGCCAATCCGTGGCAAAAACAAAAAATTTCAGAATGGCAATTGTGATACATTTCAAAAGCTAATAGTGGCAAAAATGAAATAAAATTATTTTGCTTTTGCCACACAATGGCAATTGTGATAATTGTCAAAAGCTAAGAGTGGCAAAAGTGAAATGTCAAAATCTAGAATGGCATAAGGAAAATTGGCACAATCTAGAGTGGCAAAAACAAATTTTTCCCTATTTATAGATCAAATAGGCGGTTCAGGGGGCACCCGAGGTGGCCACAACCCACCAGGGCACGCCTGGGCCTCCTGGCACGCCCCGCTGGGTGCTTCTCCCTCGAGCCACCCCAGGTGCTTCCTTGGCCCACTGGATGTCTTCTGGCCCAAACAAAATCCTCCAGGAGTTTCGTTGCATTTGGACTCCGTTTGATATTAATTTCCTGCGATGTAAAAAACATGCAGAAAACAACAACTGATACTGGGCACTATGTCAATAGGTTAGAACCAAAAAATGATATAAAATGACTATAAAATGACTGTAAAACATCCAAGAATGATAATATAACAGCATGGAACAATAAAAAAATTATAGATACGTTGGATACAAATCAGGAGCCTCCGTCAAGTCCGTGGAGTTGAACCAAGGAGTTTGTAAGGGTAAGGAGATCGCCTACTTCGTGAAGATCTACCCAAGTGAGGCAAGTCCTTCGTGGGCAATGGCCATGGTGGGATAGACAAGGTTGCTTCTTCGTGGACCCTTCATGGGTGGAGCCCTCCATGGACTCACGCAGCCGTTACCCTTCGTGGGTTGAAGTCTCCATCAACGTGGATGTACGATAGCACCACCTGTTGGAACCACGCCAAAAATCTCCGTGTCTACATTGCGTTTGCTCCCTCCAAAATCCTCACCTTTACCTTCATATGCAATGATTTACATTCTGCTGCTATACTCTTAGAATTGCATGTCTAGGTTGATTGCTTGACTAGTGCTAAGTTGCTAAAATCTGCCAAGACTTAAAATTGGGGAAAGGCTAGGTTTTTATTTGGTCAAGTAGTCTAATCCCCCCTCTAGACATACTTTCGATCCTACAAGTGGTATCAGAGCTTTGGTCTCCATTTGCCTTGATTTCCATAGCTTTGGTGATCATAGCCTTGGTTTCACAACCTAGGAGAGTATGGCGTCTATCGAGGGAAATTACCACCGTAGAGGTCCTTACTTTGATGGTACTAATTTTGCTAGTTGGAAACATAAGATGAAAATGCATATTCTTGGACATAACCCCGCCGTTTGGGCCATTGTGTGTATTGGTTTGCAAGGTGAATTCTTTGATGGGAGAGAACCGAATCGTGAAGCTACCGCGGAAGAATTGAAGATGTTGCAATACAATGCTCAAGCTTGCGATATCCTCTTCAACAGATTGTGCCCCGAAGAATTCAACAAAATCAACCGTCTTGAGAATGCAAAGGAAATTTGGGATACTTTGGTTGATATGCATGAAGGTACCGACTGCGTCAAGGAATCAAAGTTGGATGTGCTTCAAAGTCGGCTTGACAAGTTCAAAATGAAGGATGGTGAAGGTTTCGCTGAAATGTACTCTAGGCTTGCTCTCATCACAAATGAGATTATCACTGAAATGTACTCTAGGCTTGCTCTCATCACAAATGAGATTGCCGGCTTAGGGAGTGAAGAGATGACCGACAAATTCATCATCAAGAAGATCCTAAGAGCCTTGGATGGAAAATATGATACCATGTGCACTTTGATCCAAATGATGCCAAATTACAAAGATCTCAAGCCAACC